>NW_027476813.1:0-135297 GCF_051020955.1 Megalopta genalis
CTTAGTTTCTTAGTTTCTTAGTTTCTTAGTTTCTTAGTTTCTTAGTTTCTTAGTTTCTTAGTTTCTGAGTTTCTTAGTTTCTGAGTTTCTTAGTTTCTTAGTTTCTTAGTTTCTTAGTTTCTTAGTTTCTTAGTTTCTTAGTTTCTTAGTTTCTTAGTTTCTTAGTTTCTTAGTTTCTTAGTTTCTTAGTTTCTTAGTTTCTTAGTTTCTTAGTTTCTTAGTTTCTTAGTTTCTTAGTTTCTTAGTTTCTTAGTTTCTTAGTTTCTTAGTTTCTTAGTTTCTTAGTTTCTTAGTTTCTTAGTTTCTTAGTTTCTTAGTTTCTTAGTTTCTTAGTTTCTTAGTTTCTTAGTTTCTTAGTTTCTTAGTTTCTTAGTTTCTTAGTTTCTTAGTTTCTGAGTTTCTTAGTTTCTGAGTTTCTTAGTTTCTTAGTTTCTTAGTTTCTTAGTTTCTTAGTTTCTTAGTTTCTTAGTTTCTTAGTTTCTTAGTTTCTTAGTTTCTTAGTTTCTTAGTTTCTTAGTTTCTTAGTTTCTTAGTTTCTTAGTTTCTTAGTTTCTTAGTTTCTTAGTTTCTTAGTTTCTTAGTTTCTTAGTTTCTTTGTTTCTTAGTTTCTTAGTTTCTTAGTTTCTTAGTTTCTTAGTTTCTTAGTTTCTTAGTTTCTTAGTTTCTTAGTTTCTTAGTTTCTTAGTTTCTTAGTTTCTTAGTTTCTTAGTTTCTTAGTTTCTTAGTTTCTTAGTTTCTTAGTTTCTTAGTTTCTTAGTTTCTTAGTTTCTTAGTTTCTTAGTTTCTGAGTTTCTTAGTTTCTGAGTTTCTGAGTTTCTGAGTTTCTGAGTTTCTGAGTTTCTTAGTTTCTTAGTTTCTTAGTTTCTTAGTTTCTTAGTTTCTTAGTTTCTTAGTTTCTTAGTTTCTTAGTTTCTTAGTTTCTTAGTTTCTTAGTTTCTTAGTTTCTTAGTTTCTTAGTTTCTTAGTTTCTTAGTTTCTTAGTTTCTTAGTTTCTTAGTTTCTTAGTTTCTTAGTTTCTTAGTTTCTTAGTTTCTTAGTTTCTTAGTTTCTTAGTTTCTTAGTTTCTTAGTTTCTTAGTTTCTTAGTTTCTTAGTTTCTTAGTTTCTTAGTTTCTTAGTTTCTTAGTTTCTTAGTTTCTTAGTTTCTTAGTTTCTTAGTTTCTTAGTTTCTGAGTTTCTTAGTTTCTGAGTTTCTTAGTTTCTGAGTTTCTTAGTTTCTTAGTTTCTTAGTTTCTTAGTTTCTTAGTTTCTTAGTTTCTTAGTTTCTTAGTTTCTTAGTTTCTTAGTTTCTGAGTTTCTTAGTTTCTTAGTTTCTTAGTTTCTTAGTTTCTTAGTTTCTTAGTTTCTGAGTTTCTTAGTTTCTGAGTTTCTGAGTTTCTTAGTTTCTTAGTTTCTTAGTTTCTTAGCTTCTTAGTTTCTTAGTTTCTTAGTTTCAAAATTTCTTAGTTTCTTAGTTTCTTAGTTTCTTAGTTTCTTAGTTTCTTAGTTTCTTAGTTTCTTAGTTTCTTAGTTTCTTAGTTTCTTAGTTTCTTAGTTTCTTAGTTTCTTAGTTTCTTAGTTTCTTAGTTTCTTAGTTTCTTAGTTTCTTAGTTTCTTAGTTTCTTAGTTTCTTAGTTTCTTAGTTTCTTAGTTTCTTAGTTTCTTAGTTTCTTAGTTTCTTAGTTTCTTAGTTTCTTAGTTTCTTAGTTTCTTAGTTTCTTAGTTTCTTAGTTTCTTAGTTTCTTAGTTTCTTAGTTTCTTAGTTTCTTAGTTTCTTAGTTTCTTAGTTTCTTAGTTTCTTAGTTTCTTAGTTTCTTAGTTTCTTAGTTTCTTAGTTTCTTAGTTTCTTAGTTTCTTAGTTTCTTAGTTTCTTAGTTTCTTAGTTTCTTAGTTTCTTAGTTTCTTAGTTTCTTAGTTTCTTAGTTTCTGAGTTTCTTAGTTTCTGAGTTTCTTAGTTTCTGAGTTTCTGAGTTTCTGAGTTTCTGAGTTTCTTAGTTTCTTAGTTTCTTAGTTTCTTAGTTTCTTAGTTTCTTAGTTTCTTAGTTTCTTAGTTTCTTAGTTTCTTAGTTTCTTAGTTTCTTAGTTTCTTAGTTTCTTAGTTTCTTAGTTTCTTAGTTTCTTAGTTTCTTAGTTTCTTAGTTTCTGAGTTTCTTAGTTTCTGAGTTTCTTAGTTTCTTAGTTTCTTAGTTTCTTAGTTTCTTAGTTTCTTAGTTTCTTAGTTTCTTAGTTTCTTAGTTTCTTAGTTTCTTAGTTTCTTAGTTTCTTAGTTTCTTAGTTTCTTAGTTTCTTAGTTTCTTAGTTTCTTAGTTTGTCAGTTTGTTCGTTTCTTAGTTTCTTAGTTTCTTAGTTTCTTAGTTTCTTAGTTTCTTAGTTTCTTAGATTCTTAGTTTCTTAGTTTCTTAGTTTCTTAGTATCCTAGTTTCTTAGTTTCCTAGTTTCTTAGTTTCTTAGTTTCTTAGTTTCTTAGTTTCTTAGTTTCTTAGTTTCTTAGTTTCTTAGTTTCTTAGTTTCTTAGTTTCTTAGTTTGTCAGTTTGTCAATTTGTCAGTTTGTTCGTTTCTTAGTTTCTTAGTTTCTTAGTTTCTTAGTTTCTTAGTTTCTTAGTTTCTTAGTTTCTTAGTTTCTTAGTTTCTTAGTTTCTTAGTTTCTTAGTTTCTTAGTTTCTTAGTTTCTTAGTTTCTGAGTTTCTTAGTTTCTTAGTTTCTTAGTTTCTTAGTTTCTTAGTTTCTTAGTTTCTTAGTTTCTTAGTTTCTTAGTTTCTTAGTTTCTTAGTTTCTTAGTTTCTTAGTTTCTTAGTTTCTTAGTTTCTTAGTTTCTTAGTTTCTTAGTTTCTTAGTTTCTTAGTTTCTTAGTTTCTTAGTTTCTTAGTTTCTTAGTTTCTTAGTTTCTTAGTTTCTTAGTTTCTTAATTTCTGAGTTTCTTAGTTTCTGAGTTTCTTAGTTTCTGAGTTTCTTAGTTTCTTAGTTTCTTAGTTTCTTAGTTTCTTAGTTTCTTAGTTTCTTAGTTTCTTAGTTTCTTAGTTTCTTAGTTTCTTAGTTTCTTAGTTTCTTAGTTTCTTAGTTTCTTAGTTTCTTAGTTTCTTAGTTTCTTAGTTTCTTAGTTTCTTAGTTTCTTAGTTTCTTAGTTTCTTAGTTTCTTAGTTTCTTAGTTTCTTAGTTTCTTAGTTTCTTAGTTTCTTAGTTTCTTAGTTTCTTAGTTTCTTAGTTTCTTAGTTTCTTAGTTTCTTAGTTTCTTAGTTTCTTAGTTTCTTAGTTTCTGAGTTTCTTAGTTTCTGAGTTTCTTAGTTTCTTAGTTTCTTAGTTTCTTAGTTTCTTAGTTTCTTAGTTTCTTAGTTTCTTAGTTTCTTAGTTTCTTAGTTTCTTAGTTTCTTAGTTTCTTAGTTTCTTAGTTTCTTAGTTTCTTAGTTTCTTAGTTTCTTAGTTTCTTAGTTTCTTAGTTTCTTAGTTTCTTTGTTTCTTAGTTTCTTAGTTTCTTAGTTTCTTAGTTTCTTAGTTTCTTAGTTTCTTAGTTTCTTAGTTTCTTAGTTTCTTAGTTTCTTAGTTTCTTAGTTTCTTAGTTTCTTAGTTTCTTAGTTTCTTAGTTTCTTAGTTTCTTAGTTTCTTAGTTTCTTAGTTTCTTAGTTTCTTAGTTTCTTAGTTTCTTAGTTTCTTAGTTTCTTAGTTTCTTAGTTTCTGAGTTTCTTAGTTTCTGAGTTTCTTAGTTTCTGAGTTTCTGAGTTTCTGAGTTTCTTAGTTTCTTAGTTTCTTAGTTTCTTAGTTTCTTAGTTTCTTAGTTTCTTAGTTTCTTAGTTTCTTAGTTTCTTAGTTTCTTAGTTTCTTAGTTTCTTAGTTTCTTAGTTTCTTAGTTTCTTAGTTTCTTAGTTTCTTAGTTTCTTAGTTTCTTAGTTTCTTAGTTTCTTAGTTTCTTAGTTTCTTAGTTTCTTAGTTTCTTAGTTTCTTAGTTTCTTAGTTTCTTAGTTTCTTAGTTTCTTAGTTTCTTAGTTTCTTAGTTTCTTAGTTTCTTAGTTTCTTAGTTTCTTAGTTTCTTAGTTTCTTAGTTTCTTAGTTTCTTAGTTTCTTAGTTTCTTAGTTTCTTAGTTTCTTAGTTTCTGAGTTTCTTAGTTTCTGAGTTTCTTAGTTTCTTAGTTTCTTAGTTTCTTAGTTTCTTAGTTTCTTAGTTTCTTAGTTTCTTAGTTTCTTAGTTTCTTAGTTTCTGAGTTTCTTAGTTTCTTAGTTTCTTAGTTTCTTAGTTTCTTAGTTTCTTAGTTTCTGAGTTTCTTAGTTTCTGAGTTTCTGAGTTTCTTAGTTTCTTAGTTTCTTAGTTTCTTAGCTTCTTAGTTTCTTAGTTTCTTAGTTTCAAAATTTCTTAGTTTCTTAGTTTCTTAGTTTCTTAGTTTCTTAGTTTCTTAGTTTCTTAGTTTCTTAGTTTCTTAGTTTCTTAGTTTCTTAGTTTCTTAGTTTCTTAGTTTCTTAGTTTCTTAGTTTCTTAGTTTCTTAGTTTCTTAGTTTCTTAGTTTCTTAGTTTCTTAGTTTCTTAGTTTCTTAGTTTCTTAGTTTCTTAGTTTCTTAGTTTCTTAGTTTCTTAGTTTCTTAGTTTCTTAGTTTCTTAGTTTCTTAGTTTCTTAGTTTCTTAGTTTCTTAGTTTCTTAGTTTCTTAGTTTCTTAGTTTCTTAGTTTCTTAGTTTCTTAGTTTCTTAGTTTCTTAGTTTCTTAGTTTCTTAGTTTCTTAGTTTCTTAGTTTCTTAGTTTCTTAGTTTCTTAGTTTCTTAGTTTCTTAGTTTCTTAGTTTCTTAGTTTCTTAGTTTCTTAGTTTCTTAGTTTCTTAGTTTCTTAGTTTCTTAGTTTCTTAGTTTCTTAGTTTCTTAGTTTCTTAGTTTCTTAGTTTCTTAGTTTCTGAGTTTCTTAGTTTCTGAGTTTCTTAGTTTCTGAGTTTCTGAGTTTCTGAGTTTCTGAGTTTCTTAGTTTCTTAGTTTCTTAGTTTCTTAGTTTCTTAGTTTCTTAGTTTCTTAGATTCTTAGTTTCTTAGTTTCTTAGTTTCTTAGTTTCTTAGTTTCTTAGTTTCTTAGTTTCTTAGTTTCTTAGTTTCTTAGTTTCTTAGTTTCTTAGTTTCTTAGTTTCTTAGTTTCTTAGTTTCTTAGTTTCTTAGTTTCTTAGTTTCTTAGTTTCTTAGTTTCTTAGTTTCTTAGTTTCTTAGTTTCTTAGTTTCTTAGTTTCTTAGTTTCTTAGTTTCTTAGTTTCTTAGTTTCTTAGTTTCTTAGTTTCTTAGTTTCTGAGTTTCTTAGTTTCTGAGTTTCTTAGTTTCTTAGTTTCTTAGTTTCTTAGTTTCTTAGTTTCTTAGTTTCTTAGTTTCTTAGTTTCTTAGTTTCTTAGTTTCTTAGTTTCTTAGTTTCTTAGTTTGTCAGTTTGTCAATTTGTCAGTTTGTTCGTTTCTTAGTTTCTTAGTTTCTTAGTTTCTTAGTTTCTTAGTTTCTTAGTTTCTTAGTTTCTTAGTTTCTTAGTTTCTTAGTTTCTTAGTTTCTTAGTTTCTTAGTTTCTTAGTTTCTTAGTTTCTTAGTTTCTTAGTTTCTTAGTTTCTTAGTTTCTTAGTTTCTTAGTTTCTTAGTTTCTTAGTTTCTTAGTTTCTTTGTTTCTTAGTTTCTTAGTTTCTTAGTTTCTTAGTTTCTTAGTTTCTTAGTTTCTTAGTTTCTTAGTTTCTTAGTTTCTTAGTTTCTTAGTTTCTTAGTTTCTTAGTTTCTTAGTTTTTTAGTTTGTCAGTTTGTTGGTTTCTTAGTTTCTTAGTTTCTTAGTTTGTCAGTTTGTCAATTTGTCAGTTTGTTCGTTTCTTAGTTTCTTAGTTTCTTAGTTTCTTAGTTTCTTAGTTTCTTAGTTTCTTAGTTTCTTAGTTTCTTAGTTTCTTAGTTTCTTAGTTTCTTAGTTTCTTAGTTTCTTAGTTTCTTAGTTTCTTAGTTTCTTAGTTTCTTAGTTTCTTAGTTTCTTAGTTTCTTAGTTTCTTAGTTTCTTAGTTTCTTAGTTTCTTAGTTTCTTAGTTTCTTAGTTTCTTAGTTTCTGAGTTTCTTAGTTTCTTAGTTTCTTAGTTTCTTAGTTTCTTAGTTTCTTAGTTTCTTAGTTTCTTAGTTTCTTAGTTTCTTAGTTTCTTAGTTTCTTAGTTTCTTAGTTTCTTAGTTTCTTAGTTTCTTAGTTTCTGAGTTTCTTAGTTTCTTAGTTTCTTAGTTTCTTAGTTTCTTAGTTTCTTAGTTTCTGAGTTTCTTAGTTTCTGAGTTTCTGAGTTTCTTAGTTTCTTAGTTTCTTAGTTTCTTAGCTTCTTAGTTTCTTAGTTTCTTAGTTTCAAAATTTCTTAGTTTCTTAGTTTCTTAGTTTCTGAGTTTCTTAGTTTCTTAGTTTCTTAGTTTCTTAGTTTCTTAGTTTCTTAGTTTCTGAGTTTCTTAGTTTCTGAGTTTCTGAGTTTCTTAGTTTCTTAGTTTCTTAGTTTCTTAGCTTCTTAGTTTCTTAGTTTCTTAGTTTCAAAATTTCTTAGTTTCTTAGTTTCTTAGTTTCTTAGTTTCTTAGTTTCTTAGTTTCTTAGTTTCTTAGTTTCTTAGTTTCTTAGTTTCTTAGTTTCTTAGTTTCTTAGTTTCTTAGTTTCTTAGTTTCTTAGTTTCTTAGTTTCTTAGTTTCTTAGTTTCTTAGTTTCTTAGTTTCTTAGTTTCTTAGTTTCTTAGTTTCTTAGTTTCTTAGTTTCTTAGTTTCTTAGTTTCTTAGTTTCTTAGTTTCTTAGTTTCTTAGTTTCTTAGTTTCTTAGTTTCTTAGTTTCTTAGTTTCTTAGTTTCTTAGTTTCTTAGTTTCTTAGTTTCTTAGTTTCTTAGTTTCTTAGTTTCTTAGTTTCTTAGTTTCTTAGTTTCTTAGTTTCTTAGTTTCTTAGTTTCTTAGTTTCTTAGTTTCTTAGTTTCTTAGTTTCTTAGTTTCTTAGTTTCTTAGTTTCTTAGTTTCTTAGTTTCTTAGTTTCTGAGTTTCTTAGTTTCTTAGTTTCTTAGTTTCTTAGTTTCTTAGTTTCTTAGTTTCTTAGTTTCTTAGTTTCTTAGTTTCTGAGTTTCTTAGTTTCTGAGTTTCTTAGTTTCTTAGTTTCTTAGTTTCTTAGTTTCTTAGTTTCTTAGTTTCTTAGTTTCTTAGTTTCTTAGTTTCTTAGTTTCTTAGTTTCTTAGTTTCTTAGTTTCTTAGTTTCTTAGTTTCTTAGTTTCTTAGTTTCTTAGTTTCTTAGTTTCTTAGTTTCTTAGTTTCTTAGTTTCTTAGTTTCTTAGTTTCTTAGTTTCTTAGTTTCTTAGTTTCTTAGTTTCTTAGTTTCTTAGTTTCTTAGTTTCTTAGTTTCTTAGTTTCTTAGTTTCTTAGTTTCTTAGTTTCTTAGTTTCTGAGTTTCTTAGTTTCTTAGTTTCTTAGTTTCTTAGTTTCTTAGTTTCTTAGTTTCTTAGTTTCTTAGTTTCTTAGTTTCTTAGTTTCTTAGTTTCTTAGTTTCTTAGTTTCTTAGTTTCTTAGTTTCTTAGTTTCTGAGTTTCTTAGTTTCTTAGTTTCTTAGTTTCTTAGTTTCTTAGTTTCTTAGTTTCTGAGTTTCTTAGTTTCTGAGTTTCTGAGTTTCTTAGTTTCTTAGTTTCTTAGTTTCTTAGCTTCTTAGTTTCTTAGTTTCTTAGTTTCAAAATTTCTTAGTTTCTTAGTTTCTTAGTTTCTGAGTTTCTTAGTTTCTTAGTTTCTTAGTTTCTTAGTTTCTTAGTTTCTTAGTTTCTTAGTTTCTTAGTTTCTGAGTTTCTGAGTTTCTTAGTTTCTTAGTTTCTTAGTTTCTTAGCTTCTTAGTTTCTTAGTTTCTTAGTTTCAAAATTTCTTAGTTTCTTAGTTTCTTAGTTTCTTAGTTTCTTAGTTTCTTAGTTTCTTAGTTTCTTAGTTTCTTAGTTTCTTAGTTTCTTAGTTTCTTAGTTTCTTAGTTTCTTAGTTTCTTAGTTTCTTAGTTTCTTAGTTTCTTAGTTTCTTAGTTTCTTAGTTTCTTAGTTTCTTAGTTTCTTAGTTTCTTAGTTTCTTAGTTTCTTAGTTTCTTAGTTTCTTAGTTTCTTAGTTTCTTAGTTTCTTAGTTTCTTAGTTTCTTAGTTTCTTAGTTTCTTAGTTTCTTAGTTTCTTAGTTTCTTAGTTTCTTAGTTTCTTAGTTTCTTAGTTTCTTAGTTTCTTAGTTTCTTAGTTTCTGAGTTTCTTAGTTTCTTAGTTTCTTAGTTTCTTAGTTTCTTAGTTTCTTAGTTTCTTAGTTTCTTAGTTTCTTAGTTTCTGAGTTTCTTAGTTTCTGAGTTTCTTAGTTTCTTAGTTTCTTAGTTTCTTAGTTTCTTAGTTTCTTAGTTTCTTAGTTTCTTAGTTTCTTAGTTTCTTAGTTTCTTAGTTTCTTAGTTTCTTAGTTTCTTAGTTTCTTAGTTTCTTAGTTTCTTAGTTTCTTAGTTTCTTAGTTTCTTAGTTTCTGAGTTTCTTAGTTTCTTAGTTTCTTAGTTTCTTAGTTTCTTAGTTTCTTAGTTTCTTAGTTTCTTAGTTTCTTAGTTTCTTAGTTTCTGAGTTTCTTAGTTTCTGAGTTTCTTAGTTTCTGAGTTTCTTAGTTTCTTAGTTTCTTAGTTTCTTAGTTTCTTAGTTTCTTAGTTTCTTAGTTTCTTAGTTTCTTAGTTTCTTAGTTTCTTAGTTTCTTAGTTTCTTAGTTTCTTAGTTTCTTAGTTTCTTAGTTTCTTAGTTTCTTAGTTTCTTAGTTTCTTAGTTTCTTAGTTTCTTAGTTTCTTAGTTTCTTAGTTTCTTAGTTTCTTAGTTTCTTAGTTTCTTAGTTTCTTAGTTTCTTAGTTTCTTAGTTTCTTAGTTTCTTAGTTTCTTAGTTTCTTAGTTTCTTAGTTTCTTAGTTTCTTAGTTTCTTAGTTTCTTAGTTTCTTAGTTTCTGAGTTTCTTAGTTTCTGAGTTTCTTAGTTTCTTAGTTTCTTAGTTTCTTAGTTTCTTAGTTTCTTAGTTTCTTAGTTTCTTAGTTTCTTAGTTTCTTAGTTTCTTAGTTTCTTAGTTTCTTAGTTTCTTTGTTTCTTAGTTTCTTAGTTTCTTAGTTTCTTAGTTTCTTAGTTTCTTAGTTTCTTAGTTTCTTAGTTTCTTAGTTTCTTTGTTTCTTAGTTTCTTAGTTTCTTAGTTTCTTAGTTTCTTAGTTTCTTAGTTTCTTAGTTTCTTAGTTTCTTAGTTTCTTAGTTTCTTAGTTTCTTAGTTTCTTAGTTTCTTAGTTTCTTAGTTTCTTAGTTTCTTAGTTTCTTAGTTTCTTAGTTTCTTAGTTTCTTAGTTTCTTAGTTTCTTAGTTTCTTAGTTTCTTAGTTTCTTAGTTTCTTAGTTTCTTAGTTTCTTAGTTTCTTAGTTTCTGAGTTTCTTAGTTTCTGAGTTTCTTAGTTTCTGAGTTTCTGAGTTTCTGAGTTTCTTAGTTTCTTAGTTTCTTAGTTTCTTAGTTTCTTAGTTTCTTAGTTTCTTAGTTTCTTAGTTTCTTAGTTTCTTAGTTTCTTAGTTTCTTAGTTTCTTAGTTTCTTAGTTTCTTAGTTTCTTAGTTTCTTAGTTTCTTAGTTTCTTAGTTTCTTAGTTTCTTAGTTTCTTAGTTTCTTAGTTTCTTAGTTTCTTAGTTTCTTAGTTTCTTAGTTTCTTAGTTTCTTAGTTTCTTAGTTTCTTAGTTTCTTAGTTTCTTAGTTTCTGAGTTTCTTAGTTTCTGAGTTTCTTAGTTTCTTAGTTTCTTAGTTTCTTAGTTTCTTAGTTTCTTAGTTTCTTAGTTTCTTAGTTTCTTAGTTTCTTAGTTTCTTAGTTTCTTAGTTTCTTAGTTTCTGAGTTTCTTAGTTTCTGAGTTTCTTAGTTTCTTAGTTTCTTAGTTTCTTAGTTTCTTAGTTTCTTAGTTTCTTAGTTTCTTAGTTTCTTAGTTTCTTAGTTTCTTAGTTTCTTAGTTTCTTAGTTTCTTAGTTTCTTAGTTTCTTAGTTTCTTAGTTTCTTAGTTTCTTAGTTTCTTAGTTTCTTAGTTTCTTAGTTTCTTAGTTTCTTAGTTTCTTAGTTTCTTAGTTTCTTAGTTTCTTAGTTTCTTAGTTTCTTAGTTTCTTAGTTTCTTAGTTTCTTAGTTTCTTAGTTTCTTAGTTTCTTAGTTTCTTAGTTTCTTAGTTTCTTAGTTTCTTAGTTTCTTAGTTTCTTAGTTTCTTAGTTTCTTAGTTTCTTAGTTTCTTAGTTTCTTAGTTTCTTAGTTTCTTAGTTTCTTAGTTTCTTAGTTTCTTAGTTTCTTAGTTTCTTAGTTTCTTAGTTTCTTAGTTTCTTAGTTTCTTAGTTTCTTAGTTTCTTAGTTTCTTAGTTTCTTAGTTTCTTAGTTTCTTAGTTTCTTAGTTTCTTAGTTTCTTAGTTTCTGAGTTTCTTAGTTTCTGAGTTTCTTAGTTTCATAGTTTCTTAGTTTCTTAGTTTCTGAGTTTCTTAGTTTCTTAGTTTCTTAGTTTCTTAGTTTCTTAGTTTCTTAGTTTCTTAGTTTCTTAGTTTCTTAGTTTCTTAGTTTCTTAGTTTCTTAGTTTCTTAGTTTCTTAGTTTCTTAGTTTCTTAGTTTCTTAGTTTCTTAGTTTCTTAGTTTCTTAGTTTCTTAGTTTCTTAGTTTCTTAGTTTCTTAGTTTCTTAGTTTCTTAGTTTCTTAGTTTCTTAGTTTCTTAGTTTGTCAGTTTGTTCGTTTCTTAGTTTCTTAGTTTCTTAGTTTCTTAGTTTCTTAGTTTCTTAGTTTCTTAGTTTCTTAGTTTCTTAGTTTCTTAGTTTCTTAGTTTCTTAGTATCCTAGTTTCTTAGTTTCCTAGTTTCTTAGTTTCTTAGTTTCTTAGTTTCTTAGTTTCTTAGTTTCTTAGTTTCTTAGTTTCTTAGTTTCTTAGTTTCTTAGTTTGTCAGTTTGTCAATTTGTCAGTTTGTTCGTTTCTTAGTTTCTTAGTTTCTTAGTTTCTTAGTTTCTTAGTTTCTTAGTTTCTTAGTTTCTTAGTTTCTTAGTTTCTTAGTTTCTTAGTTTCTTAGTTTCTTAGTTTCTTAGTTTCTTAGTTTCTTAGTTTCTTAGTTTCTTAGTTTCTTAGTTTCTTAGTTTCTTAGTTTCTTAGTTTCTTAGTTTCTTAGTTTCTTAGTTTCTTAGTTTCTTAGTTTCTTAGTTTCTTAGTTTCTTAGTTTCTTAGTTTCTTAGTTTCTTAGTTTCTTAGTTTCTTAGTTTCTTAGTTTCTTAGTTTCTTAGTTTCTTAGTTTCTTAGTTTCTTAGTTTCTTAGTTTCTTAGTTTCTTAGTTTCTTAGTTTCTTAGTTTCTTAGTTTCTTAGTTTCTTAGTTTCTTAGTTTCTTAGTTTCTTAGTTTCTTAGTTTCTTAGTTTCTTAGTTTCTTAGTTTCTTAGTTTCTTAGTTTCTTAGTTTCTTAGTTTCTTAGTTTCTTAGTTTCTTAGTTTCTTAGTTTCTTAGTTTCTTAGTTTCTTAGTTTCTTAGTTTCTTAGTTTCTTAGTTTCTTAGTTTCTTAGTTTCTTAGTTTCTTAGTTTCTTAGTTTCTTAGTTTCTTAGTTTCTTAGTTTCTTAGGTTCTTAGTTTCTTAGTTTCTTAGTTTCTTAGTTTCTTAGTTTCTTAGTTTCTTTGTTTCTTAGTTTCTTAGTTTCTTAGTTTCTTAGTTTCTTAGTTTCTTAGTTTCTTAGTTTCTTAGTTTCTTAGTTTCTTAGTTTTTTAGTTTGTCAGTTTGTTGGTTTCTTAGTTTCTTAGTTTCTTAGTTTGTCAGTTTGTCAATTTGTCAGTTTGTTCGTTTCTTAGTTTCTTAGTTTCTTAGTTTCTTAGTTTCTTAGTTTCTTAGTTTCTTAGTTTCTTAGTTTCTTAGTTTCTTAGTTTCTTAGTTTCTTAGTTTCTTAGTTTCTTAGTTTCTTAGTTTCTTAGTTTCTTAGTTTCTTAGTTTCTTAGTTTCTTAGTTTCTTAGTTTCTTAGTTTCTTAGTTTCTTAGTTTCTTAGTTTCTTAGTTTCTTAGTTTCTTAGTTTCTTAGTTTCTTAGTTTCTTAGTTTCTTAGTTTCTTAGTTTCTTAGTTTCTTAGTTTCTTAGTTTCTTAGTTTCTTAGTTTCTTAGTTTCTTAGTTTCTTAGTTTCTTAGTTTCTTAGTTTCTTAGTTTCTTAGATTCTTAGTTTCTTAGTTTCTTAGTTTCTTAGTTTCTTAGTTTCTTAGTTTCTTAGTTTCTTAGTTTCTTAGTTTCTTAGTTTCTTAGTTTCTTAGTATCTTAGTTTCTTAGTTTCTTAGTTTCTTAGTTTGTCAGTTTGTTCGTTTCTTAGTTTGTCAGTTTGTTCGTTTCTTAGTTTCTTAGTTTCTTAGTTTCTTAGTTTCTTAGTTTCTTAGTTTCTTAGTTTCTTAGTTTCTTAGTTTCTTAGTTTCTTAGTTTCTTAGCTCCTTAGTTTCTTAGTTTCTTAGTTTCTTAGTTTCTTAGTTTCTTAGTTTCTTAGTTTCTTAGTTTCTTAGTTTCTTAGTTTCTTAGTTTCTTAGTTTCTTAGTTTCTTAGTTTCTTAGTTTCTTTGTTTCTTAGTTTCTTAGTTTCTTAGTTTCTTAGTTTCTTAGTTTCTTAGTTTCTTAGTTTCTTAGTTTTTTAGTTTGTCAGTTTGTTGGTTTCTTAGTTTCTTAGTTTCTTAGTTTGTCAGTTTGTCAATTTGTCAGTTTGTTCGTTTCTTAGTTTCTTAGTTTCTTAGTTTCTTAGTTTCTTAGTTTCTTAGTTTCTTAGTTTCTTAGTTTCTTAGTTTCTTAGTTTCTTAGTTTCTTAGTTTCTTAGTTTCTTAGTTTCTTAGTTTCTTAGTTTCTTAGTTTCTTAGTTTCTTAGTTTCTTAGTTTCTTAGTTTCTTAGTTTCTTAGTTTCTTAGTTTCTTAGTTTCTTAGTTTCTTAGTTTTTTAGTTTGTCAGTTTGTTGGTTTCTTAGTTTCTTAGTTTCTTAGTTTCTTAGTTTCTCAGTTTCTTTGTTTCTTAGTTTCTTAGTTTCTTAGTTTCTTAGTTTCTTAGTTTCTTAGTTTCTTAGTTTCTTAGTTTCTTAGTTTCTTAGTTTTTTAGTTTGTCAGTTTGTTGGTTTCTTAGTTTCTTAGTTTCTTAGTTTGTCAGTTTGTCAATTTGTCAGTTTGTTCGTTTCTTAGTTTCTTAGTTTCTTAGTTTCTTAGTTTCTTAGTTTCTTAGTTTCTTAGTTTCTGAGTTTCTTAGTTTCTTAGTTTCTTAGTTTCTTAGTTTCTTAGTTTCTTAGTTTCTTAGTTTCTTAGTTTCTTAGTTTCTTAGTTTCTTAGTTTCTTAGTTTCTTAGTTTCTTAGTTTCTTAGTTTCTTAGTTTCTTAGTTTCTTAGTTTCTTAGTTTCTTAGTTTCTTAGTTTCTGAGTTTCTTAGTTTCTGAGTTTCTTAGTTTCTTAGTTTCTTAGTTTCTTAGTTTCTTAGTTTCTTAGTTTCTTAGTTTCTTAGTTTCTCAGTTTCTGAGTTTCTTAGTTTCTGAGTTTCTTAGTTTCTTAGTTTCTTAGTTTCTTAGTTTCTTAGTTTCTTAGTTTCTGAGTTTCTTAGTTTCTGAGTTTCTGAGTTTCTTAGTTTCTTAGTTTCTTAGTTTCTTAGCTTCTTAGTTTCTTAGTTTCTTAGTTTCTTAGTTTCTTAGTTTCTTAGTTTCTTAGTTTCTGAGTTTCTTAGTTTCTGAGTTTCTTAGTTTCATAGTTTCTTAGTTTCTTAGTTTCTGAGTTTCTTAGTTTCTTAGTTTCTTAGTTTCTTATTTTCTTAGTTTCTTAATTTCTTATTTTTTTATTTTCTTAGTTTCTTAGTTTCTTAGCTTCTTAGTTTCTTAGTTTCTTAGTTTCAAAGTTTCTTAGTTTCTTAGTTTCTTAGTTTCTTAGTTTCTTAGTTTCTAAGTTTCTAAGTTTCTTAGTTTCATAGTTTCTTAGTTTCTTAGTTTCTTTGTTTCTTAGTTTCTTAGTTTCTTAGTTTCTTAGTTTCTTAGTTTCTTAGTTTCTTAGTTTCTTAGTTTCTTAGTTTCTTAGTTTCTTAGTTTCTTAGTTTCTTAGTTTCTTAGTTTCTGAGTTTCTTAGTTTCTTAGTTTCTTAGTTTCTTAGTTTCTGAGTTTCTTAGTTTCTTAGTTTCTTAGTTTCTTAGTTTCTTAGTTTCTTAGTTTCTTAGTTTCTTAGTTTCTTAGTTTCTTAGTTTCTTAGTTTCTTAGTTTCTTAGTTTCTTAGTTTCTTAGTTTCTTAGTTTCTTAGTTTCTTAGTTTCTTAGTTTCTTAGTTTCTTAGTTTTTTAGTTTGTCAGTTTGTTCGTTTCTTAGTTTCTTAGTTTCTTAGTTTCTTAGTTTCTTAGTTTCTTAGTTTCTTAGTTTCTTAGTTTCTTAGTTTCTTAGTATCCTAGTTTCTTAGTTTCCTAGTTTCTTAGTTTCTTAGTTTCTTAGTTTCTTAGTTTCTTAGTTTCTTAGTTTCTTAGTTTCTTAGTTTCTTAGTTTCTTAGTTTCTTAGTTTGTCAGTTTGTCAATTTGTCAGTTTGTTCGTTTCTTAGTTTCTTAGTTTCTTAGTTTCTTAGTTTCTTAGTTTCTTAGTTTCTTAGTTTCTTAGTTTCTTAGTTTCTTAGTTTCTTAGTTTCTTAGTTTCTTAGTTTCTTAGTTTCTTAGTTTCTTAGTTTCTTAGTTTCTTAGTTTCTTAGTTTCTTAGTTTCTTAGTTTCTTAGTTTCTTAGTTTCTTAGTTTCTTAATTTCTTAGTTTCTTAGTTTCTTAGTTTCTTAGTTTCTTAGTTTCTTAGTTTCTTAGTTTCTTAATTTCTTAGTTTCTTAGTTTCTTAGTTTCTTAGTTTGTTAGTTTCTTAGTTTCTTAGTTTCTTAGTTTCTTAGTTTGTCAGTTTGTTCGTTTCTTAGTTTGTCAGTTTGTTCGTTTCTTAGTTTCTTAGTTTCTTAGTTTCTTAGTTTCTTAGTTTCTTAGTTTCTTAGTTTCTTAGTTTCTTAGTTTCTTAGTTTCTTAGTTTCTTAGTTTCTTAGTTTCTTAGTTTCTTAGTTTCTTAGTTTCTTAGTTTCTTAGTTTCTTAGTTTCTTAGTTTCTTAGTTTCTTAGTTTCTTAGTTTCTTAGTTTCTTAGTTTCTTAGTTTCTTAGTTTCTTAGTTTCTTAGTTTCTTAGTTTCTTAGTTTCTTAGTTTCTTAGTTTCTTTGTTTCTTAGTTTCTTAGTTTCTTAGTTTCTTAGTTTCTTAGTTTCTTAGTTTCTTAGTTTCTTAGTTTCTTAGTTTCTTAGTTTCTTAGTTTCTTAGTTTCTTAGTTTCTTAGTTTCTTAGTTTCTTAGTTTCTTAGTTTCTTAGTTTCTTAGTTTCTTAGTTTCTTAGTTTCTTAGTTTCTTAGTTTCTGAGTTTCTTAGTTTCTGAGTTTCTGAGTTTCTGAGTTTCTGAGTTTCTTAGTTTCTTAGTTTCTTAGTTTCTTAGTTTCTTAGTTTCTTAGTTTCTTAGTTTCTTAGTTTCTTAGTTTCTTAGTTTCTTAGTTTCTTAGTTTCTTAGTTTCTTAGTTTCTTAGTTTCTTAGTTTCTTAGTTTCTTAGTTTCTTAGTTTCTTAGTTTCTTAGTTTCTTAGTTTCTTAGTTTCTTAGTTTCTTAGTTTCTTAGTTTCTTAGTTTCTTAGTTTCTTAGTTTCTTAGTTTCTTAGTTTCTTAGTTTCTTAGTTTCTTAGTTTCTTAGTTTCTTAGTTTCTTAGTTTCTTAGTTTCTTAGTTTCTTAGTTTCTTAGTTTCTTAGTTTCTGAGTTTCTTAGTTTCTGAGTTTCTTAGTTTCTGAGTTTCTTAGTTTCTTAGTTTCTTAGTTTCTTAGTTTCTTAGTTTCTTAGTTTCTTAGTTTCTTAGTTTCTTAGTTTCTTAGTTTCTGAGTTTCTTAGTTTCTTAGTTTCTTAGTTTCTTAGTTTCTTAGTTTCTTAGTTTCTGAGTTTCTTAGTTTCTGAGTTTCTGAGTTTCTTAGTTTCTTAGTTTCTTAGTTTCTTAGCTTCTTAGTTTCTTAGTTTCTTAGTTTCAAAATTTCTTAGTTTCTTAGTTTCTTAGTTTCTTAGTTTCTTAGTTTCTTAGTTTCTTAGTTTCTTAGTTTCTTAGTTTCTTAGTTTCTTAGTTTCTTAGTTTCTTAGTTTCTTAGTTTCTTAGTTTCTTAGTTTCTTAGTTTCTTAGTTTCTTAGTTTCTTAGTTTCTTAGTTTCTTAGTTTCTTAGTTTCTTAGTTTCTTAGTTTCTTAGTTTCTTAGTTTCTTAGTTTCTTAGTTTCTTAGTTTCTTAGTTTCTTAGTTTCTTAGTTTCTTAGTTTCTTAGTTTCTTAGTTTCTTAGTTTCTTAGTTTCTTAGTTTCTTAGTTTCTTAGTTTCTTAGTTTCTTAGTTTCTTAGTTTCTTAGTTTCTTAGTTTCTTAGTTTCTTAGTTTCTTAGTTTCTTAGTTTCTTAGTTTCTTAGTTTCTTAGTTTCTTAGTTTCTTAGTTTCTTAGTTTCTTAGTTTCTTAGTTTCTTAGTTTCTTAGTTTCTGAGTTTCTTAGTTTCTGAGTTTCTTAGTTTCTGAGTTTCTGAGTTTCTGAGTTTCTGAGTTTCTGAGTTTCTTAGTTTCTTAGTTTCTTAGTTTCTTAGTTTCTTAGTTTCTTAGTTTCTTAGTTTCTTAGTTTCTTAGTTTCTTAGTTTCTTAGTTTCTTAGTTTCTTAGTTTCTTAGTTTCTTAGTTTCTTAGTTTCTTAGTTTCTTAGTATCTGAGTTTCTTAGTTTCTGAGTTTCTTAGTTTCTTAGTTTCTTAGTTTCTTAGTTTCTTAGTTTCTTAGTTTCTTAGTTTCTTAGTTTCTTAGTTTCTTAGTTTCTTAGTTTCTTAGTTTCTTAGTTTCTTAGTTTCTTAGTTTCTTAGTTTCTTAGTTTCTTAGTTTGTCAGTTTGTTCGTTTCTTAGTTTCTTAGTTTCTTAGTTTCTTAGTTTCTTAGTTTCTTAGTTTCTTAGTTTCTTAGTTTCTTAGTTTCTTAGTTTCTTAGTATCCTAGTTTCTTAGTTTCCTAGTTTCTTAGTTTCTTAGTTTCTTAGTTTCTTAGTTTCTTAGTTTCTTAGTTTCTTAGTTTCTTAGTTTCTTAGTTTCTTAGTTTCTTAGTTTGTCAGTTTGTCAATTTGTCAGTTTGTTCGTTTCTTAGTTTCTTAGTTTCTTAGTTTCTTAGTTTCTTAGTTTCTTAGTTTCTTAGTTTCTTAGTTTCTTAGTTTCTTAGTTTCTTAGTTTCTTAGTTTCTTAGTTTCTTAGTTTCTTAGTTTCTGAGTTTCTTAGTTTCTTAGTTTCTTAGTTTCTTAGTTTCTTAGTTTCTTAGTTTCTTAGTTTCTTAGTTTCTTAGTTTCTTAGTTTCTTAGTTTCTTAGTTTCTTAGTTTCTTAGTTTCTTAGTTTCTTAGTTTCTTAGTTTCTTAGTTTCTTAGTTTCTTAGTTTCTTAGTTTCTTAGTTTCTTAGTTTCTTAGTTTCTTAGTTTCTTAGTTTCTTAGTTTCTTAGTTTCTTAGTTTCTTAATTTCTGAGTTTCTTAGTTTCTGAGTTTCTTAGTTTCTGAGTTTCTTAGTTTCTTAGTTTCTTAGTTTCTTAGTTTCTTAGTTTCTTAGTTTCTTAGTTTCTTAGTTTCTTAGTTTCTTAGTTTCTTAGTTTCTTAGTTTCTTAGTTTCTTAGTTTCTTAGTTTCTTAGTTTCTTAGTTTCTTAGTTTCTTAGTTTCTTAGTTTCTTAGTTTCTTAGTTTCTTAGTTTCTTAGTTTCTTAGTTTCTTAGTTTCTTAGTTTCTTAGTTTCTTAGTTTCTTAGTTTCTTAGTTTCTTAGTTTCTTAGTTTCTTAGTTTCTTAGTTTCTTAGTTTCTGAGTTTCTTAGTTTCTGAGTTTCTTAGTTTCTTAGTTTCTTAGTTTCTTAGTTTCTTAGTTTCTTAGTTTCTTAGTTTCTTAGTTTCTTAGTTTCTTAGTTTCTTAGTTTCTTAGTTTCTTAGTTTCTTAGTTTCTTAGTTTCTTAGTTTCTTAGTTTCTTAGTTTCTTAGTTTCTTAGTTTCTTAGTTTCTTTGTTTCTTAGTTTCTTAGTTTCTTAGTTTCTTAGTTTCTTAGTTTCTTAGTTTCTTAGTTTCTTAGTTTCTTAGTTTCTTAGTTTCTTAGTTTCTTAGTTTCTTAGTTTCTTAGTTTCTTAGTTTCTTAGTTTCTTAGTTTCTTAGTTTCTTAGTTTCTTAGTTTCTTAGTTTCTTAGTTTCTTAGTTTCTTAGTTTCTTAGTTTCTTAGTTTCTTAGTTTCTGAGTTTCTTAGTTTCTGAGTTTCTTAGTTTCTGAGTTTCTGAGTTTCTTAGTTTCTTAGTTTCTTAGTTTCTTAGTTTCTTAGTTTCTTAGTTTCTTAGTTTCTTAGTTTCTTAGTTTCTTAGTTTCTTAGTTTCTTAGTTTCTTAGTTTCTTAGTTTCTTAGTTTCTTAGTTTCTTAGTTTCTTAGTTTCTTAGTTTCTTAGTTTCTTAGTTTCTTAGTTTCTTAGTTTCTTAGTTTCTTAGTTTCTTAGTTTCTTAGTTTCTTAGTTTCTTAGTTTCTTAGTTTCTTAGTTTCTTAGTTTCTTAGTTTCTTAGTTTCTTAGTTTCTTAGTTTCTTAGTTTCTTAGTTTCTTAGTTTCTGAGTTTCTTAGTTTCTGAGTTTCTTAGTTTCTTAGTTTCTTAGTTTCTTAGTTTCTTAGTTTCTTAGTTTCTTAGTTTCTTAGTTTCTTAGTTTCTTAGTTTCTGAGTTTCTTAGTTTCTTAGTTTCTTAGTTTCTTAGTTTCTTAGTTTCTTAGTTTCTGAGTTTCTTAGTTTCTGAGTTTCTGAGTTTCTTAGTTTCTTAGTTTCTTAGTTTCTTAGCTTCTTAGTTTCTTAGTTTCTTAGTTTCAAAATTTCTTAGTTTCTTAGTTTCTTAGTTTCTTAGTTTCTTAGTTTCTTAGTTTCTTAGTTTCTTAGTTTCTTAGTTTCTTAGTTTCTTAGTTTCTTAGTTTCTTAGTTTCTTAGTTTCTTAGTTTCTTAGTTTCTTAGTTTCTTAGTTTCTTAGTTTCTTAGTTTCTTAGTTTCTTAGTTTCTTAGTTTCTTAGTTTCTTAGTTTCTTAGTTTCTTAGTTTCTTAGTTTCTTAGTTTCTTAGTTTCTTAGTTTCTTAGTTTCTTAGTTTCTTAGTTTCTTAGTTTCTTAGTTTCTTAGTTTCTTAGTTTCTTAGTTTCTTAGTTTCTTAGTTTCTTAGTTTCTTAGTTTCTTAGTTTCTTAGTTTCTTAGTTTCTTAGTTTCTTAGTTTCTTAGTTTCTTAGTTTCTTAGTTTCTTAGTTTCTTAGTTTCTTAGTTTCTTAGTTTCTTAGTTTCTTAGTTTCTTAGTTTCTTAGTTTCTTAGTTTCTTAGTTTCTTAGTTTCTTAGTTTCTTAGTTTCTTAGTTTCTGAGTTTCTTAGTTTCTGAGTTTCTTAGTTTCTGAGTTTCTGAGTTTCTGAGTTTCTGAGTTTCTTAGTTTCTTAGTTTCTTAGTTTCTTAGTTTCTTAGTTTCTTAGTTTCTTAGATTCTTAGTTTCTTAGTTTCTTAGTTTCTTAGTTTCTTAGTTTCTTAGTTTCTTAGTTTCTTAGTTTCTTAGTTTCTTAGTTTCTTAGTTTCTTAGTTTCTTAGTTTCTTAGTTTCTTAGTTTCTTAGTTTCTTAGTTTCTTAGTTTCTTAGTTTCTTAGTTTCTTAGTTTCTTAGTTTCTTAGTTTCTTAGTTTCTTAGTTTCTTAGTTTCTTAGTTTCTTAGTTTCTTAGTTTCTTAGTTTCTTAGTTTCTTAGTTTCTTAGTTTCTTAGTTTCTTAGTTTCTTAGTTTCTGAGTTTCTTAGTTTCTGAGTTTCTTAGTTTCTTAGTTTCTTAGTTTCTTAGTTTCTTAGTTTCTTAGTTTCTTAGTTTCTTAGTTTCTTAGTTTCTTAGTTTCTTAGTTTCTTAGTTTGTCAGTTTGTCAATTTGTCAGTTTGTTCGTTTCTTAGTTTCTTAGTTTCTTAGTTTCTTAGTTTCTTAGTTTCTTAGTTTCTTAGTTTCTTAGTTTCTTAGTTTCTTAGTTTCTTAGTTTCTTAGTTTCTTAGTTTCTTAGTTTCTTAGTTTCTTAGTTTCTTAGTTTCTTAGTTTCTTAGTTTCTTAGTTTCTTAGTTTCTTAGTTTCTTAGTTTCTTAGTTTCTTTGTTTCTTAGTTTCTTAGTTTCTTAGTTTCTTAGTTTCTTAGTTTCTTAGTTTCTTAGTTTCTTAGTTTCTTAGTTTCTTAGTTTCTTAGTTTCTTAGTTTCTTAGTTTCTTAGTTTTTTAGTTTGTCAGTTTGTTGGTTTCTTAGTTTCTTAGTTTCTTAGTTTGTCAGTTTGTCAATTTGTCAGTTTGTTCGTTTCTTAGTTTCTTAGTTTCTTAGTTTCTTAGTTTCTTAGTTTCTTAGTTTCTTAGTTTCTTAGTTTCTTAGTTTCTTAGTTTCTTAGTTTCTTAGTTTCTTAGTTTCTTAGTTTCTTAGTTTCTTAGTTTCTTAGTTTCTTAGTTTCTTAGTTTCTTAGTTTCTTAGTTTCTTAGTTTCTTAGTTTCTTAGTTTCTTAGTTTCTTAGTTTCTGAGTTTCTTAGTTTCTTAGTTTCTTAGTTTCTTAGTTTCTTAGTTTCTTAGTTTCTTAGTTTCTTAGTTTCTTAGTTTCTTAGTTTCTTAGTTTCTTAGTTTCTTAGTTTCTTAGTTTCTTAGTTTCTTAGTTTCTGAGTTTCTTAGTTTCTTAGTTTCTTAGTTTCTTAGTTTCTTAGTTTCTTAGTTTCTGAGTTTCTTAGTTTCTGAGTTTCTGAGTTTCTTAGTTTCTTAGTTTCTTAGTTTCTTAGCTTCTTAGTTTCTTAGTTTCTTAGTTTCAAAATTTCTTAGTTTCTTAGTTTCTTAGTTTCTGAGTTTCTTAGTTTCTTAGTTTCTTAGTTTCTTAGTTTCTTAGTTTCTTAGTTTCTGAGTTTCTTAGTTTCTGAGTTTCTGAGTTTCTTAGTTTCTTAGTTTCTTAGTTTCTTAGCTTCTTAGTTTCTTAGTTTCTTAGTTTCAAAATTTCTTAGTTTCTTAGTTTCTTAGTTTCTTAGTTTCTTAGTTTCTTAGTTTCTTAGTTTCTTAGTTTCTTAGTTTCTTAGTTTCTTAGTTTCTTAGTTTCTTAGTTTCTTAGTTTCTTAGTTTCTTAGTTTCTTAGTTTCTTAGTTTCTTAGTTTCTTAGTTTCTTAGTTTCTTAGTTTCTTAGTTTCTTAGTTTCTTAGTTTCTTAGTTTCTTAGTTTCTTAGTTTCTTAGTTTCTTAGTTTCTTAGTTTCTTAGTTTCTTAGTTTCTTAGTTTCTTAGTTTCTTAGTTTCTTAGTTTCTTAGTTTCTTAGTTTCTTAGTTTCTTAGTTTCTTAGTTTCTTAGTTTCTTAGTTTCTTAGTTTCTTAGTTTCTTAGTTTCTTAGTTTCTTAGTTTCTTAGTTTCTTAGTTTCTTAGTTTCTTAGTTTCTTAGTTTCTTAGTTTCTTAGTTTCTGAGTTTCTTAGTTTCTTAGTTTCTTAGTTTCTTAGTTTCTTAGTTTCTTAGTTTCTTAGTTTCTTAGTTTCTTAGTTTCTGAGTTTCTTAGTTTCTGAGTTTCTTAGTTTCTTAGTTTCTTAGTTTCTTAGTTTCTTAGTTTCTTAGTTTCTTAGTTTCTTAGTTTCTTAGTTTCTTAGTTTCTTAGTTTCTTAGTTTCTTAGTTTCTTAGTTTCTTAGTTTCTTAGTTTCTTAGTTTCTTAGTTTCTTAGTTTCTTAGTTTCTTAGTTTCTTAGTTTCTTAGTTTCTTAGTTTCTTAGTTTCTTAGTTTCTTAGTTTCTTAGTTTCTTAGTTTCTTAGTTTCTTAGTTTCTTAGTTTCTTAGTTTCTTAGTTTCTTAGTTTCTTAGTTTCTTAGTTTCTGAGTTTCTTAGTTTCTTAGTTTCTTAGTTTCTTAGTTTCTTAGTTTCTTAGTTTCTTAGTTTCTTAGTTTCTTAGTTTCTTAGTTTCTTAGTTTCTTAGTTTCTTAGTTTCTTAGTTTCTTAGTTTCTTAGTTTCTGAGTTTCTTAGTTTCTTAGTTTCTTAGTTTCTTAGTTTCTTAGTTTCTTAGTTTCTGAGTTTCTTAGTTTCTGAGTTTCTGAGTTTCTTAGTTTCTTAGTTTCTTAGTTTCTTAGCTTCTTAGTTTCTTAGTTTCTTAGTTTCAAAATTTCTTAGTTTCTTAGTTTCTTAGTTTCTGAGTTTCTTAGTTTCTTAGTTTCTTAGTTTCTTAGTTTCTTAGTTTCTTAGTTTCTTAGTTTCTTAGTTTCTGAGTTTCTGAGTTTCTTAGTTTCTTAGTTTCTTAGTTTCTTAGCTTCTTAGTTTCTTAGTTTCTTAGTTTCAAAATTTCTTAGTTTCTTAGTTTCTTAGTTTCTTAGTTTCTTAGTTTCTTAGTTTCTTAGTTTCTTAGTTTCTTAGTTTCTTAGTTTCTTAGTTTCTTAGTTTCTTAGTTTCTTAGTTTCTTAGTTTCTTAGTTTCTTAGTTTCTTAGTTTCTTAGTTTCTTAGTTTCTTAGTTTCTTAGTTTCTTAGTTTCTTAGTTTCTTAGTTTCTTAGTTTCTTAGTTTCTTAGTTTCTTAGTTTCTTAGTTTCTTAGTTTCTTAGTTTCTTAGTTTCTTAGTTTCTTAGTTTCTTAGTTTCTTAGTTTCTTAGTTTCTTAGTTTCTTAGTTTCTTAGTTTCTTAGTTTCTTAGTTTCTGAGTTTCTTAGTTTCTTAGTTTCTTAGTTTCTTAGTTTCTTAGTTTCTTAGTTTCTTAGTTTCTTAGTTTCTTAGTTTCTGAGTTTCTTAGTTTCTGAGTTTCTTAGTTTCTTAGTTTCTTAGTTTCTTAGTTTCTTAGTTTCTTAGTTTCTTAGTTTCTTAGTTTCTTAGTTTCTTAGTTTCTTAGTTTCTTAGTTTCTTAGTTTCTTAGTTTCTTAGTTTCTTAGTTTCTTAGTTTCTTAGTTTCTTAGTTTCTTAGTTTCTGAGTTTCTTAGTTTCTTAGTTTCTTAGTTTCTTAGTTTCTTAGTTTCTTAGTTTCTTAGTTTCTTAGTTTCTTAGTTTCTTAGTTTCTGAGTTTCTTAGTTTCTGAGTTTCTTAGTTTCTGAGTTTCTTAGTTTCTTAGTTTCTTAGTTTCTTAGTTTCTTAGTTTCTTAGTTTCTTAGTTTCTTAGTTTCTTAGTTTCTTAGTTTCTTAGTTTCTTAGTTTCTTAGTTTCTTAGTTTCTTAGTTTCTTAGTTTCTTAGTTTCTTAGTTTCTTAGTTTCTTAGTTTCTTAGTTTCTTAGTTTCTTAGTTTCTTAGTTTCTTAGTTTCTTAGTTTCTTAGTTTCTTAGTTTCTTAGTTTCTTAGTTTCTTAGTTTCTTAGTTTCTTAGTTTCTTAGTTTCTTAGTTTCTTAGTTTCTTAGTTTCTTAGTTTCTTAGTTTCTTAGTTTCTGAGTTTCTTAGTTTCTGAGTTTCTTAGTTTCTTAGTTTCTTAGTTTCTTAGTTTCTTAGTTTCTTAGTTTCTTAGTTTCTTAGTTTCTTAGTTTCTTAGTTTCTTAGTTTCTTAGTTTCTTAGTTTCTTTGTTTCTTAGTTTCTTAGTTTCTTAGTTTCTTAGTTTCTTAGTTTCTTAGTTTCTTAGTTTCTTAGTTTCTTAGTTTCTTTGTTTCTTAGTTTCTTAGTTTCTTAGTTTCTTAGTTTCTTAGTTTCTTAGTTTCTTAGTTTCTTAGTTTCTTAGTTTCTTAGTTTCTTAGTTTCTTAGTTTCTTAGTTTCTTAGTTTCTTAGTTTCTTAGTTTCTTAGTTTCTTAGTTTCTTAGTTTCTTAGTTTCTTAGTTTCTTAGTTTCTTAGTTTCTTAGTTTCTTAGTTTCTTAGTTTCTTAGTTTCTTAGTTTCTTAGTTTCTTAGTTTCTGAGTTTCTTAGTTTCTGAGTTTCTTAGTTTCTGAGTTTCTGAGTTTCTGAGTTTCTTAGTTTCTTAGTTTCTTAGTTTCTTAGTTTCTTAGTTTCTTAGTTTCTTAGTTTCTTAGTTTCTTAGTTTCTTAGTTTCTTAGTTTCTTAGTTTCTTAGTTTCTTAGTTTCTTAGTTTCTTAGTTTCTTAGTTTCTTAGTTTCTTAGTTTCTTAGTTTCTTAGTTTCTTAGTTTCTTAGTTTCTTAGTTTCTTAGTTTCTTAGTTTCTTAGTTTCTTAGTTTCTTAGTTTCTTAGTTTCTTAGTTTCTTAGTTTCTTAGTTTCTGAGTTTCTTAGTTTCTGAGTTTCTTAGTTTCTTAGTTTCTTAGTTTCTTAGTTTCCTAGTTTCTTAGTTTCTTAGTTTCTTAGTTTCTTAGTTTCTTAGTTTCTTAGTTTCTTAGTTTCTTAGTTTCTGAGTTTCTTAGTTTCTGAGTTTCTTAGTTTCTTAGTTTCTTAGTTTCTTAGTTTCTTAGTTTCTTAGTTTCTTAGTTTCTTAGTTTCTTAGTTTCTTAGTTTCTTAGTTTCTTAGTTTCTTAGTTTCTTAGTTTCTTAGTTTCTTAGTTTCTTAGTTTCTTAGTTTCTTAGTTTCTTAGTTTCTTAGTTTCTTAGTTTCTTAGTTTCTTAGTTTCTTAGTTTCTTAGTTTCTTAGTTTCTTAGTTTCTTAGTTTCTTAGTTTCTTAGTTTCTTAGTTTCTTAGTTTCTTAGTTTCTTAGTTTCTTAGTTTCTTAGTTTCTTAGTTTCTTAGTTTCTTAGTTTCTTAGTTTCTTAGTTTCTTAGTTTCTTAGTTTCTTAGTATCTTAGTTTCTTAGTTTCTTAGTTTCTTAGTTTCTTAGTTTCTTAGTTTCTTAGTTTCTTAGTTTCTTAGTTTCTTAGTTTCTTAGTTTCTTAGTTTCTTAGTTTCTTAGTTTCTTAGTTTCTTAGTTTCTTAGTTTCTGAGTTTCTTAGTTTCTGAGTTTCTTAGTTTCATAGTTTCTTAGTTTCTTAGTTTCTGAGTTTCTTAGTTTCTTAGTTTCTTAGTTTCTTAGTTTCTTAGTTTCTTAGTTTCTTAGTTTCTTAGTTTCTTAGTTTCTTAGTTTCTTAGTTTCTTAGTTTCTTAGTTTCTTAGTTTCTTAGTTTCTTAGTTTCTTAGTTTCTTAGTTTCTTAGTTTCTTAGTTTCTTAGTTTCTTAGTTTCTTAGTTTCTTAGTTTCTTAGTTTCTTAGTTTCTTAGTTTCTTAGTTTCTTAGTTTCTTAGTTTCTTAGTTTGTCAGTTTGTTCGTTTCTTAGTTTCTTAGTTTCTTAGTTTCTTAGTTTCTTAGTTTCTTAGTTTCTTAGTTTCTTAGTTTCTTAGTTTCTTAGTTTCTTAGTTTCTTAGTATCCTAGTTTCTTAGTTTCCTAGTTTCTTAGTTTCTTAGTTTCTTAGTTTCTTAGTTTCTTAGTTTCTTAGTTTCTTAGTTTCTTAGTTTCTTAGTTTCTTAGTTTGTCAGTTTGTCAATTTGTCAGTTTGTTCGTTTCTTAGTTTCTTAGTTTCTTAGTTTCTTAGTTTCTTAGTTTCTTAGTTTCTTAGTTTCTTAGTTTCTTAGTTTCTTAGTTTCTTAGTTTCTTAGTTTCTTAGTTTCTTAGTTTCTTAGTTTCTTAGTTTCTTAGTTTCTTAGTTTCTGAGTTTCTTAGTTTCTGAGTTTCTTAGTTTCTTAGTTTCTTAGTTTCTTAGTTTCTTAGTTTCTTAGTTTCTTAGTTTCTTAGTTTCTTAGTTTCTTAGTTTCTTAGTTTCTTAGTTTCTTAGTTTCTTTGTTTCTTAGTTTCTTAGTTTCTTAGTTTCTTAGTTTCTTAGTTTCTTAGTTTCTTAGTTTCTTAGTTTCTTAGTTTCTTAGTTTCTTAGTTTCTTAGTTTCTTAGTTTCTTAGTTTCTTAGTTTCTTAGTTTCTTAGTTTCTTAGTTTCTTAGTTTCTTAGTTTCTTAGTTTCTTAGTTTCTTAGTTTCTTAGTTTCTTAGTTTCTTAGTTTCTTAGTTTCTTAGTTTCTTAGTTTCTTAGTTTCTTAGTTTCTTAGTTTCTTAGTTTCTTAGTTTCTTAGTTTCTTAGTTTCTTAGTTTCTTAGTTTCTTAGTTTCTTAGTTTCTGAGTTTCTTAGTTTCTGAGTTTCTTAGTTTCTGAGTTTCTGAGTTTCTGAGTTTCTTAGTTTCTTAGTTTCTTAGTTTCTTAGTTTCTTAGTTTCTTAGTTTCTTAGTTTCTTAGTTTCTTAGTTTCTTAGTTTCTTAGTTTCTTAGTTTCTTAGTTTCTTAGTTTCTTAGTTTCTTAGTTTCTTAGTTTCTTAGTTTCTTAGTTTCTTAGTTTCTTAGTTTCTTAGTTTCTTAGTTTCTTAGTTTCTTAGTTTCTTAGTTTCTTAGTTTCTTAGTTTCTTAGTTTCTTAGTTTCTTAGTTTCTTAGTTTCTTAGTTTCTTAGTTTCTTAGTTTCTTAGTTTCTTAGTTTCTTAGTTTCTTAGTTTCCTAGTTTCTTAGTTTCTTAGTTTCTTAGTTTCTTAGTTTCTTAGTTTCTTAGTTTCTTAGTTTCTTAGTTTCTTAGTTTCTTAGTTTCTTAGTTTCTTAGTTTCTTAGTTTCTTAGTTTCTTAGTTTCTTAGTTTCTTAGATTCTTAGTTTCTTAGTTTCTTAGTTTCTTAGTTTCTTAGTTTCTTAGTTTCTTAGTTTCTTAGTTTCTTAGTTTCTTAGTTTCTTAGTTTCTTAGTATCTTAGTTTCTTAGTTTCTTAGTTTCTTAGTTTGTCAGTTTGTTCGTTTCTTAGTTTGTCAGTTTGTTCGTTTCTTAGTTTCTTAGTTTCTTAGTTTCTTAGTTTCTTAGTTTCTTAGTTTCTTAGTTTCTTAGTTTCTTAGTTTCTTAGTTTCTTAGTTTCTTAGCTCCTTAGTTTCTTAGTTTCTTAGTTTCTTAGTTTCTTAGTTTCTTAGTTTCTTAGTTTCTTAGTTTCTTAGTTTCTTAGTTTCTTAGTTTCTTAGTTTCTTAGTTTCTTAGTTTCTTAGTTTCTTTGTTTCTTAGTTTCTTAGTTTCTTAGTTTCTTAGTTTCTTAGTTTCTTAGTTTCTTAGTTTCTTAGTTTTTTAGTTTGTCAGTTTGTTGGTTTCTTAGTTTCTTAGTTTCTTAGTTTGTCAGTTTGTCAATTTGTCAGTTTGTTCGTTTCTTAGTATCTTAGTTTCTTAGTTTCTTAGTTTCTTAGTTTCTTAGTTTCTTAGTTTCTTAGTTTCTTAGTTTCTTAGTTTCTTAGTTTCTTAGTTTCTTAGTTTCTTAGTTTCTTAGTTTCTTAGTTTCTTAGTTTCTTAGTTTCTTAGTTTCTTAGTTTCTTAGTTTCTTAGTTTCTTAGTTTCTTAGTTTCTTAGTTTCTTAGTTTCTTAGTTTCTTAGTTTCTTAGTTTTTTAGTTTGTCAGTTTGTTGGTTTCTTAGTTTCTTAGTTTCTTAGTTTCTTAGTTTCTTAGTTTCTTTGTTTCTTAGTTTCTTAGTTTCTTAGTTTCTTAGTTTCTTAGTTTCTTAGTTTCTTAGTTTCTTAGTTTCTTAGTTTCTTAGTTTTTTAGTTTGTCAGTTTGTTGGTTTCTTAGTTTCTTAGTTTCTTAGTTTGTCAGTTTGTCAATTTGTCAGTTTGTTCGTTTCTTAGTTTCTTAGTTTCTTAGTTTCTTAGTTTCTTAGTTTCTTAGTTTCTTAGTTTCTGAGTTTCTTAGTTTCTTAGTTTCTTAGTTTCTTAGTTTCTTAGTTTCTTAGTTTCTTAGTTTCTTAGTTTCTTAGTTTCTTAGTTTCTTAGTTTCTTAGTTTCTTAGTTTCTTAGTTTCTTAGTTTCTTAGTTTCTTAGTTTCTGAGTTTCTTAGTTTCTGAGTTTCTTAGTTTCTTAGTTTCTTAGTTTCTTAGTTTCTTAGTTTCTTAGTTTCTTAGTTTCTTAGTTTCTCAGTTTCTGAGTTTCTTAGTTTCTGAGTTTCTTAGTTTCTTAGTTTCTTAGTTTCTTAGTTTCTTAGTTTCTTAGTTTCTGAGTTTCTTAGTTTCTGAGTTTCTGAGTTTCTTAGTTTCTTAGTTTCTTAGTTTCTTAGCTTCTTAGTTTCTTAGTTTCTTAGTTTCTTAGTTTCTTAGTTTCTTAGTTTCTTAGTTTCTGAGTTTCTTAGTTTCTGAGTTTCTTAGTTTCATAGTTTCTTAGTTTCTTAGTTTCTGAGTTTCTTAGTTTCTTAGTTTCTTAGTTTCTTATTTTCTTAGTTTCTTAATTTCTTATTTTTTTATTTTCTTAGTTTCTTAGTTTCTTAGTTTCTTAGTTTCTTAGCTTCTTAGTTTCTTAGTTTCTTAGTTTCAAAGTTTCTTAGTTTCTTAGTTTCTTAGTTTCTTAGTTTCTTAGTTTCTTAGTTTCTAAGTTTCTAAGTTTCTTAGTTTCATAGTTTCTTAGTTTCTTAGTTTCTTTGTTTCTTAGTTTCTTAGTTTCTTAGTTTCTTAGTTTCTTAGTTTCTTAGTTTCTTAGTTTCTTAGTTTCTTAGTTTCTTAGTTTCTTAGTTTCTTAGTTTCTTAGTTTCTTAGTTTCTGAGTTTCTTAGTTTCTTAGTTTCTTAGTTTCTTAGTTTCTGAGTTTCTTAGTTTCTTAGTTTCTTAGTTTCTTAGTTTCTTAGTTTCTTAGTTTCTTAGTTTCTTAGTTTCTTAGTTTCTTAGTTTCTTAGTTTCTTAGTTTCTTAGTTTCTTAGTTTCTTAGTTTCTTAGTTTCTTAGTTTCTTAGTTTCTTAGTTTCTTAGTTTTTTAGTTTGTCAGTTTGTTCGTTTCTTAGTTTCTTAGTTTCTTAGTTTCTTAGTTTCTTAGTTTCTTAGTTTCTTAGTTTCTTAGTTTCTTAGTTTCTTAGTTTCTTAGTATCCTAGTTTCTTAGTTTCCTAGTTTCTTAGTTTCTTAGTTTCTTAGTTTCTTAGTTTCTTAGTTTCTTAGTTTCTTAGTTTCTTAGTTTCTTAGTTTCTTAGTTTCTTAGTTTCTTAGTTTGTCAGTTTGTCAATTTGTCAGTTTGTTCGTTTCTTAGTTTCTTAGTTTCTTAGTTTCTTAGTTTCTTAGTTTCTTAGTTTCTTAGTTTCTTAGTTTCTTAGTTTCTTAGTTTCTTAGTTTCTTAGTTTCTTAGTTTCTTAGTTTCTTAGTTTCTTAGTTTCTTAGTTTCTTAGTTTCTTAGTTTCTTAGTTTCTTAGTTTCTTAGTTTCTTAGTTTCTTAGTTTCTTAATTTCTTAGTTTCTTAGTTTCTTAGTTTCTTAGTTTCTTAGTTTCTTAGTTTCTTAGTTTCTTAATTTCTTAGTTTCTTAGTTTCTTAGTTTCTTAGTTTGTTAGTTTCTTAGTTTCTTAGTTTCTTAGTTTCTTAGTTTGTCAGTTTGTTCGTTTCTTAGTTTGTCAGTTTGTTCGTTTCTTAGTTTCTTAGTTTCTTAGTTTCTTAGTTTCTTAGTTTCTTAGTTTCTTAGTTTCTTAGTTTCTTAGTTTCTTAGTTTCTTAGTTTCTTAGTTTCTTAGTTTCTTAGTTTCTTAGTTTCTTAGTTTCTTAGTTTCTTAGTTTCTTAGTTTCTTAGTTTCTTAGTTTCTTAGTTTCTTAGTTTCTTAGTTTCTTAGTTTCTTAGTTTCTTAGTTTCTTAGTTTCTTAGTTTCTTAGTTTCTTAGTTTCTTTGTTTCTTAGTTTCTTAGTTTCTTAGTTTCTTAGTTTCTTAGTTTCTTAGTTTCTTAGTTTTTTAGTTTGTCAGTTTGTTGGTTTCTTAGTTTCTTAGTTTCTTAGTTTGTCAGTTTGTCAATTTGTCAGTTTGTTCGTTTCTTAGTTTCTTAGTTTCTTAGTTTCTTAGTTTCTTAGTTTCTTAGTTTCTTAGTTTCTTGGTTTCTTAGTTTCTTAGTTTCTTAGTTTCTTAGTTTCTTAGTTTCTTAGTTTCTTAGTTTCTTAGTTTCTTAGTTTCTTAGTTTCTTAGTTTCTTAGTTTCTTAGTTTCTTAGTTTCTTAGTTTCTTAGTTTCTTAGTTTCTTAGTTTCTTAGTTTCTTAGTTTCTTAGTTTCTTAGTTTCTTAGTTTCTTAGTTTCTTAGTTTCTTAGTTTCTTAGTTTCTTAGTTTCTTAGTTTCTTAGTTTCTTAGTTTGTCAGTTTGTCAATTTGTCAGTTTGTTCGTTTCTTAGTTTGTCAGTTTGTTCGTTTCTTAGTTTCTTAGTTTCTTAGTTTCTTAGTTTCTTAGTTTCTTAGTTTCTTAGTTTCTTAGTTTCTTAGTTTCTTAGTTTCTTAGTTTCTTAGTTTCTTAGTTTCTTAGTTTCTTAGTTTCTTAGTTTCTTAGTTTCTTAGTTTCTTAGTTTCTTAGTTTCTTAGTTTCTTAGTTTCTTAGTTTCTTAGTTTCTTAGTTTCTTAGTTTCTTAGTTTCTTAGTTTCTTAGTTTCTTAGTTTCTTAGTTTCTTTGTTTCTTAGTTTCTTAGTTTCTTAGTTTCTTAGTTTCTTAGTTTCTTAGTTTCTTAGTTTTTTAGTTTGTCAGTTTGTTGGTTTCTTAGTTTCTTAGTTTCTTAGTTTGTCAGTTTGTCAATTTGTCAGTTTGTTCGTTTCTTAGTTTCTTAGTTTCTTAGTTTCTTAGTTTCTTAGTTTCTTAGTTTCTTAGTTTCTTAGTTTCTTAGTTTCTTAGTTTCTTAGTTTCTTAGTTTCTTAGTTTCTTAGTTTCTTAGTTTCTTAGTTTCTTAGTTTCTTAGTTTCTTAGTTTCTTAGTTTCTTAGTTTCTTAGTTTCTTAGTTTCTTAGTTTCTTAGTTTCTTAGTTTCTTAGTTTCTTAGTTTCTTAGTTTCTTAGTTTCTTAGTTTCTTAGTTTCTTAGTTTCTTAGTTTCTTAGTTTCTTAGTTTCTTAGTTTCTTAGTTTCTTAGTTTCTTAGTTTCTTTGTTTCTTAGTTTCTTAGTTTCTTAGTTTCTTAGTTTCTTAGTTTCTTAGTTTCTTAGTTTCTTAGTTTCTTAGTTTTTTAGTTTGTCAGTTTGTTGGTTTCTTAGTTTCTTAGTTTCTTAGTTTGTCAGTTTGTCAATTTGTCAGTTTGTTCGTTTCTTAGTTTCTTAGTTTCTTAGTTTCATAGTTTCTTAGTTTCTTAGTTTCTTAGTTTCTTAGTTTCTTAGTTTCTTAGTTTCTTAGTTTCTTAGTTTCTTAGTTTCTTAGTTTCTTAGTTTCTTAGTTTCTTAGTTTCTTAGTTTCTTAGTTTCTTAGTTTCTTAGTTTCTTAGTTTCTTAGTTTCTTAGTTTCTTAGTTTCTTAGTTTCTTAGTTTCTTAGTTTCTTAGTTTCTTAGTTTCTTAGTTTCTTAGTTTCTTAGTTTCTTAGTTTCTTAGTTTCTTAGTTTCTTAGTTTCTTAGTTTCTTAGTTTCTTAGTTTCTTAGTTTCTTAGTTTCTTAGTTTCTTAGTTTCTTAGTTTCTTAGTTTCTTAGTTTCTTAGTTTCTTAGTTTCTTAGTTTCTTAGTTTCTTAGTTTCTTAGTTTCTTAGTTTCTTAGTTTCTTAGTTTCTTAGTTTCTTAGTTTCTTAGTTTCTTAGTTTCTTAGTTTCTTAGTTTCTTAGTTTCTTAGTTTCTTAGTTTCTTAGTTTCTTAGTTTCTTAGTTTCTTAGTTTCTTAGTTTCTTAGTTTCTTAGTTTCTTAGTTTCTTAGTTTCTTAGTTTCTGAGTTTCTTAGTTTCTGAGTTTCTTAGTTTCTGAGTTTCTTAGTTTCTGAGTTTCTGAGTTTCTTAGTTTCTTAGTTTCTTAGTTTCTTAGTTTCTTAGTTTCTTAGTTTCTTAGTTTCTTAGTTTCTTAGTTTCTTAGTTTCTTAGTTTCTTAGTTTCTTAGTTTCTTAGTTTCTTAGTTTCTTAGTTTCTTAGTTTCTTAGTTTCTTAGTTTCTTAGTTTCTTAGTTTCTTAGTTTCTTAGTTTCTTAGTTTCTTAGTTTCTTAGTTTCTTAGTTTCTTAGTTTCTTAGTTTCTTAGTTTCTTAGTTTCTTAGTTTCTTAGTTTCTTAGTTTCTTAGTTTCTTAGTTTCTGAGTTTCTTAGTTTCTGAGTTTCTTAGTTTCTGAGTTTCTTAGTTTCTTAGTTTCTTAGTTTCTTAGTTTCTTAGTTTCTTAGTTTCTTAGTTTCTTAGTTTCTTAGTTTCTTAGTTTCTTAGTTTCTTAGTTTCTTAGTTTCTTAGTTTCTTAGTTTCTTAGTTTCTTAGTTTCTTAGTTTCTTAGTTTCTTAGTTTCTTAGTTTCTTAGTTTCTTAGTTTCTTAGTTTCTTAGTTTCTTAGTTTTTTAGTTTGTCAGTTTGTTGGTTTCTTAGTTTCTTAGTTTCTTAGTTTGTCAGTTTGTCAATTTGTCAGTTTGTTCGTTTCTTAGTTTCTTAGTTTCTTAGTTTCTTAGTTTCTTAGTTTCTTAGTTTCTTAGTTTCTTAGTTTCTTAGTTTCTTAGTTTCTTAGTTTCTTAGTTTCTTAGTTTCTTAGTTTCTTAGTTTCTTAGTTTCTTAGTTTCTTAGTTTCTTAGTTTCTTAGTTTCTTAGTTTCTTAGTTTCTTAGTTTCTTAGTTTCTTAGTTTCTAATTTTCTCAGTTTCTCAGTTTCTCAGTTTCCTAGTTTCTTAGTTTCTTAGTTTCTTAGTTTCTTAGTTTCTTAGTTTCTTAGTTTCTTAGTTTCTTAGTTTCTGAGTTTCTTAGTTTCTGAGTTTCTTAGTTTCTGAGTTTCTTAGTTTCTTAGTTTCTTAGTTTCTTAGTTTCTTAGTTTCTTAGTTTCTTAGTTTCTTAGTTTCTTAGTTTCTTAGTTTCTTAGTTTCTTAGTTTCTTAGTTTCTTAGTTTCTTAGTTTCTTAGTTTCTGAGTTTCTTAGTTTCTGAGTTTCTTAGTTTCTGAGTTTCTTAGTTTCTTAGTTTCTTAGTTTCTTAGTTTCTTAGTTTCTTAGTTTCTTAGTTTCTTAGTTTCTTAGTTTCTTAGTTTCTTAGTTTCTTAGTTTCTTAGTTTCTTAGTTTCTTAGTTTCTTAGTTTCTTAGTTTCTTAGTTTCTTAGTTTCTTTGTTTCTTAGTTTTTTAGTTTGTCAGTTTGTTGGTTTCTTAGTTTCTCAGTTTCTTAGTTTGTCAGTTTGTCAATTTGTCAGTTTGTTCGTTTCTTAGTTTCTTAGTTTCTTAGTTTCTTAGTTTCTTAGTTTCTTAGTTTCTTAGTTTCTTAGTTTCTTAGTTTCTTAGTTTCTTAGTTTCTTAGTTTCTTAGTTTCTTAGTTTCTTAGTTTCTTAGTTTCTTAGTTTCTTAGTTTCTTAGTTTCTTAGTTTCTTAGTTTCTTAGTTTCTTAGTTTCTTAGTTTCTTAGTTTCTTAGTTTCTTAGTTTCTTAGTTTCTTAGTTTCTTAGTTTCTTAGTTTCTTAGTTTCTTAGTTTCTTAGTTTCTTAGTTTCTTAGTTTCTTAGTTTCTTAGTTTCTTAGTTTCTTAGTTTCTTAGTTTCTTAGTTTCTTAGTTTCTTAGTTTCTTAGTTTCTGAGTTTCTTAGTTTCTGAGTTTCTTAGTTTCTGAGTTTCTTAGTTTCTTAGTTTCTTAGTTTCTTAGTTTCTTAGTTTCTTAGTTTCTTAGTTTCTTAGTTTCTTAGTTTCTTAGTTTCTTAGTTTCTTAGTTTCTTAGTTTCTTAGTTTCTTAGTTTCTTAGTTTCTTAGTTTCTTAGTTTCTTAGTTTCTTAGTTTCTTAGTTTCTTAGTTTCTTAGTTTCTTAGTTTCTTAGTTTCTTAGTTTCTTAGTTTCTTAGTTTCTTAGTTTCTTAGTTTTTTAGTTTGTCAGTTTGTTGGTTTCTTAGTTTCTTAGTTTCTTAGTTTGTCAGTTTGTCAATTTGTCAGTTTGTTCGTTTCTTAGTTTCTTAGTTTCTTAGTTTCTTAGTTTCTTAGTTTCTTAGTTTCTTAGTTTCTTAGTTTCTTAGTTTCTTAGTTTCTTAGTTTCTTAGTTTCTTAGTTTCTTAGTTTCTTAGTTTCTTAGTTTCTTAGTTTCTTAGTTTCTTAGTTTCTTAGTTTCTTAGTTTCTTAGTTTCTAATTTTCTCAGTTTCTCAGTTTCTCAGTTTCCTAGTTTCTTAGTTTCTTAGTTTCTTAGTTTCTTAGTTTCTTAGTTTCTTAGTTTCTTAGTTTCTTAGTTTCTGAGTTTCTTAGTTTCTGAGTTTCTTAGTTTCTGAGTTTCTTAGTTTCTTAGTTTCTTAGTTTCTTAGTTTCTTAGTTTCTTAGTTTCTTAGTTTCTTAGTTTCTTAGTTTCTTAGTTTCTTAGTTTCTTAGTTTCTTAGTTTCTTAGTTTCTTAGTTTCTTAGTTTCTTAGTTTCTGAGTTTCTTAGTTTCTGAGTTTCTTAGTTTCTGAGTTTCTTAGTTTCTTAGTTTCTTAGTTTCTTAGTTTCTTAGTTTCTTAGTTTCTTAGTTTCTTAGTTTCTTAGTTTCTTAGTTTCTTAGTTTCTTAGTTTCTTAGTTTCTTAGTTTCTTAGTTTCTTAGTTTCTTAGTTTCTTAGTTTCTTAGTTTCTTAGTTTCTTTGTTTCTTAGTTTCTTAGTTTTTTAGTTTGTCAGTTTGTTGGTTTCTTAGTTTCTCAGTTTCTTAGTTTGTCAGTTTGTCAATTTGTCAGTTTGTTCGTTTCTTAGTTTCTTAGTTTCTTAGTTTCTTAGTTTCTTAGTTTCTTAGTTTCTTAGTTTCTTAGTTTCTTAGTTTCTTAGTTTCTTAGTTTCTTAGTTTCTTAGTTTCTTAGTTTCTTAGTTTCTTAGTTTCTTAGTTTCTTAGTTTCTTAGTTTCTTAGTTTCTTAGTTTCTTAGTTTCTTAGTTTCTTAGTTTCTTAGTTTCTTAGTTTCTTAGTTTCTTAGTTTCTTAGTTTCTTAGTTTCTTAGTTTCTAATTTTCTCAGTTTCTCAGTTTCTCAGTTTCCTAGTTTCTTAGTTTCTTAGTTTCTTAGTTTCTTAGTTTCTTAGTTTCTTAGTTTCTTAGTTTCTTAGTTTCTTAGTTTCTTAGTTTCTTAGTTTCTTAGTTTCTTAGTTTCTTAGTTTCTTAGTTTCTTAGTTTCTTAGTTTCTTAGTTTCTTAGTTTCTTAGTTTCTTAGTTTCTTAGTTTCTTAGTTTCTTAGTTTCTTAGTTTCTTAGTTTCTTTAGTTTCTTAGTTTCTTAGTTTCTTAGTTTCTTAGTTTCTTAGTTTCTTAGTTTCTTAGTTTCTTAGTTTCTTAGTTTCTTAGTTTCTTAGTTTCTTAGTTTCTTATTTTCTTAGTTTCTTAGTTTCTTAGTTTCTGAGTTTCTTAGTTTCTTAGTTTCTTAGTTTCTTAGTTTCTTAGTTTCTTAGTTTCTTAGTTTCTTAGTTTCTTAGTTTCTTAGTTTCTTAGTTTCTTAGTTTCTTAGTTTCTTAGTTTCTTAGTTTCTTAGTTTCTTAGTTTCTTAGTTTCTTAGTTTCTTAGTTTCTTAGTTTCTTAGTTTCTTAGTTTCTTAGTTTCTTAGTTTCTTAGTTTCTTAGTTTCTTAGTTTCTTAGTTTCTTAGTTTCTTAGTTTCTTAGTTTCTTAGTTTCTTAGTTTCTTAGTTTCTTAGTTTCTTAGTTTCTTAGTTTCTTAGTTTCTTAGTTTCTTAGTTTCTTAGTTTCTTAGTTTCTTAGTTTCTTAGTTTTTTAGTTTGTCAGTTTGTTGGTTTCTTAGTTTCTTAGTTTCTTAGTTTGTCAGTTTGTCAATTTGTCAGTTTGTTCGTTTGTTAGTTTCTTAGTTTCTTAGTTTCTTAGTTTCTTAGTTTCTTAGTTTCTTAGTTTCTAATTTTCTTAGTTTCTCAGTTTCTCAGTTTCTCATTTTCTCAGTTTCTCAGTTTGTCAGTTTCCTAGTTTCTTAGTTTCTTAGTTTCTTAGTTTCTTAGTTTCTTAGTTTCTTAGTTTCTTAGTTTCTTAGTTTCTTAGCTTCTTAGTTTCTTAGTTTCTTAGTTTCATAGTTTCTTAGTTTCTTCGTTTCTTAGTTTCTTAGTTTCTTAGTTTCTTAGTTTCTTAGTTTCTCAGTTTCTTAGTTTCTTAGTTTCATAGTTTCTTAGTTTCTTAGTTTCTTAGTTTCTTAGTTTCTTAGTTTCTTAGTTTCTTAGTTTCTTTTTTTCTTAGTTTCTTAGTTTCTTAGTTTCTTAGTTTCTTAGTTTCTTAGTTTCTTAGTTTCTTAGTTTCTTAGTTTCTTAGTTTCTTAGTTTCTTAGTTTCTTAGTTTCTTAGTTTCTTAGTTTCTTAGTTTCTTAGTTTCTTAGTTTCTTAGTTTCTTAGTTTCTTAGTTTCTTAGTTTCTTAGTTTCTTAGTTTCTTAGTTTCTTAGTTTCTTAGTTTCTTAGTTTCTTAGTTTCTTAGTTTCTTAGTTTCTTAGTTTCTTAGTTTCTTAGTTTCTTAGTTTCTTAGTTTCTTAGTTTCTTAGTTTCTTAGTTTCTTAGTTTCTTAGTTTCTTAGTTTCTTAGTTTCTTAGTTTCTTAGTTTCTTAGTTTCTTAGTTTCTTAGTTTCTTAGTTTCCTAGTTTCTTAGTTTCTTAGTATCTTAGTTTCTTAGTTTCTTAGTTTCTTAGTTTCTTAGTTTCTTAGTTTCTTAGTTTGTCAGTTTGTCAATTTGTCAGTTTGTTCGTTTCTTAGTTTCTTAGTTTCTTAGTTTCTTAGTTTCTTAGTTTCTTAGATTCTTAGTTTCTTAGTTTCTTAGTTTCTTAGTTTCTTAGTTTCTTAGTTTCTTAGTTTCTTAGTTTCTTAGTTTCTTAGTTTCTTAGTTTCTTAGTTTCTTAGTTTCTTAGTTTCTTAGTTTCTTAGTTTCTTAGTTTCTTAGTTTCTTAATTTCTTAGTTTCTTAGTTTCTTAGTTTCTTAGTTTCTTAGTTTCTTAGTTTCTTAGTTTCTTAATTTCTTAGTTTCTTAGTTTCTTAGTTTCTTAGTTTGTTAGTTTCTTAGTTTCTTAGTTTCTTAGTTTCTTAGTTTCTTAGTTTCTTAGTTTGTCAGTTTGTTCGTTTCTTAGTTTGTCAGTTTGTTCGTTTCTTAGTTTCTTAGTTGCTTAGTTTCTTAGTTTCTTAGTTTCTTAGTTTCTTAGTTTCTTAGTTTCTTAGTTTCTTAGTTTCTTAGTTTCTTAGTTTCTTAGTTTCTTAGTTTCTTAGTTTCTTAGTTTCTTAGTTTCTTAGTTTCTTAGTTTCTTAGTTTCTTAGTTTCTTAGTTTCTTAGTTTCTTAGTTTCTTAGTTTCTTTGTTTCTTAGTTTCTTAGTTTCTTAGTTTCTTAGTTTCTTAGTTTCTTAGTTTCTTAGTTTCTTAGTTTCTTAGTTTCTTAGTTTCTTAGTTTCTTAGTTTCTTAGTTTCTTAGTTTCTTAGTTTCTTAGTTTCTTAGTTTCTTAGTTTCTTAGTTTCTTAGTTTCTTAGTTTCTTAGTTTCTTAGTTTCTTAGTTTCTTAGTTTCTTAGTTTCTTAGTTTCTTAGTTTCTTAGTTTCTTAGTTTCTTAGTTTCTTAGTTTCTTAGTTTCTTAGTTTCTTAGTTTCTTAGTTTCTTAGTTTCTTAGTTTCTTAGTTTCTTAGTTTCTTAGTTTCTTAGTTTCTTAGTTTCTTAGTTTCTTAGTTTCTTAGTTTCTTAGTTTCTTAGTTTCTTAGTTTCTTAGTTTCTTAGTTTCTTAGTTTCTTAGTTTCTTAGTTTCTTAGTTTCTTAGTTTCTTAGTTTCTTAGTTTCTTAGTTTCTTAGTTTCTTAGTTTCTTAGTTTCTTAGTTTCTTAGTTTCTTAGTTTCTTAGTTTCTTAGTTTCTTAGTTTCTTAGTTTCTTAGTTTCTTAGTTTCTTAGTTTCTTAGTTTCTTAGTTTCTTAGTTTCTTAGTTTCTTAGTTTCTTAGTTTCTTAGTTTCTTAGTTTCTTAGTTTCTTAGTTTCTTAGTTTCTTAGTTTCTTAGTTTTTTAGTTTGTCAGTTTGTTGGTTTCTTAGTTTCTTAGTTTCTTAGTTTGTCAGTTTGTCAATTTGTCAGTTTGTCAGTTTGTTCGTTTCTTAGTTTCTTAGTTTCTTAGTTTCTTAGTTTCTTAGTTTCTTAGTTTCTTAGTTTCTTAGTTTCTTAGTTTCTTAGTTTCTTAGTTTCTTAGTTTCTTAGTTTCTTAGTTTCTTAGTTTCTTAGTTTCTTAGTTTCTTAGTTTCTTAGTTTCTTAGTTTCTTAGTTTCTTAGTTTCTTAGTTTCTTAGTTTCTTAGTTTCTTAGTTTCTTAGTTTCTTAGTTTCTGAGTTTCTTAGTTTCTTAGTTTCTTAGTTTCTTAGTTTCTTAGTTTCTTAGTTTCTTATTTTCTTAGTTTCTTAGTTTCTTAGTTTCTGAGTTTCTTAGTTTCTTAGTTTCTTAGTTTCTTAGTTTCTTAGTTTCTTAGTTTCTTAGTTTCTTAGTTTCTTAGTTTCTTAGTTTCTTAGTTTCTTAGTTTCTTAGTTTCTTAGTTTCTTAGTTTCTTAGTTTCTTAGTTTCTTAGTTTCTTAGTTTCTTAGTTTCTTAGTTTCTTAGTTTCTTAGTTTCTTAGTTTCTTAGTTTCTTAGTTTCTTAGTTTCTTAGTTTCTTAGTTTCTTAGTTTCTTAGTTTCTTAGTTTCTTAGTTTCTTAGTTTCTTAGTTTCTTAGTTTCTTAGTTTCTTAGTTTCTTAGTTTCTTAGTTTCTTAGTTTCTTAGTTTCTTAGTTTCTTAGTTTCTTAGTTTCTTAGTTTCTTAGTTTCTTAGTTTCTTAGTTTCTTAGTTTCTTAGTTTCTTAGTTTCTTAGTTTCTTAGTTTCTTAGTTTCTTAGTTTCTTAGTTTCTTAGTTTTTTAGTTTGTCAGTTTGTTGGTTTCTTAGTTTCTTAGTTTCTTAGTTTGTCAGTTTGTCAATTTGTCAGTTTGTTCGTTTGTTAGTTTCTTAGTTTCTTAGTTTCTTAGTTTCTTAGTTTCTTAGTTTCTTAGTTTCTTAGTTTCTTAGTTTCTTAGTTTCTTAGTTTCTTAGTTTTTTAGTTTGTCAGTTTGTTGGTTTCTTAGTTTCTTAGTTTCTTAGTTTCTTAGTTTCATAGTTTCTTAGTTTCTTAGTTTCTTAGTTTCCTAGTTTCTTAGTTTCTTAGTTTCTTAGTTTCTTAGTTTCTTAGTTTCTTTAGTTTCTTAGTTTCTTAGTTTCTTAGTTTCTTAGTTTCTTAGTTTCTTAGTTTCTTAGTTTCTTAGTTTCTTAGTTTCTTAGTTTCTTAGTTTCTTAGTTTCTTAGTTTCTTATTTTCTTAGTTTCTTAGTTTCTTAGTTTCTGAGTTTCTTAGTTTCTTAGTTTCTTAGTTTCTTAGTTTCTTAGTTTCTTAGTTTCTTAGTTTCTTAGTTTCTTAGTTTCTTAGTTTCTTAGTTTCTTAGTTTCTTAGTTTCTTAGTTTCTTAGTTATTTAGTTTCTTAGTTTCTTAGTTTCTTAGTTTCTTAGTTTCTTAGTTTCTTAGTTTCTTAGTTTCTTAGTTTCTTAGTTTCTTAGTTTCTTAGTTTCTTAGTTTCTTAGTTTCTTAGTTTCTTAGTTTCTTAGTTTCTTAGTTTCTTAGTTTCTTAGTTTCTTAGTTTCTTAGTTTCTTAGTTTCTTAGTTTCTTAGTTTCTTAGTTTCTTAGTTTCTTAGTTTCTTAGTTTCTTAGTTTCTTAGTTTCTTAGTTTCTAATTTTTTTAATTTGTCAGTTTGTTGGTTTCTTAGTTTCTTAGTTTCTTAGTTTGTCAGTTTGTCAATTTGTCAGTTTGTTCGTTTGTTAGTTTCTTAGTTTCTTAGTTTCTTAGTTTCTTAGTTTCTTAGTTTCTTAGTTTCTAATTTCTTAGTTTCTCAGTTTCTCAGTTTCTCATTTTCTCAGTTTCTCAGTTTCTCAGTTTCCTAGTTTCCTAGTTTCTTAGCTTCTTAGTTTCTTAGTTTCTTAGTTTCATAGTTTCTTAGTTTCTTCGTTTCTTAGTTTCTTAGTTTCTTAGTTTCTTAGTTTCTTAGTTTCTTAGTTTCTTAGTTTCTTAGTTTCTTAGTTTCATAGTTTCTTAGTTTCTTAGTTTCTTAGTTTCTTAGTTTCTTAGTTTCTTAGTTTCTTAGTTTCTTAGTTTCTTAGTTTCTTTTTTTCTTAGTTTCTTAGTTTCTTAGTTTCTTAGTTTCTTAGTTTCTTAGTCTCTTAGTTTCTTAGTTTCTTAGTTTCTTAGTTTCTTAGTTTCTTAGTTTCTTAGTTTCTTAGTTTCTTAGTTTCTTAGTTTCTTAGTTTCTTAGTTTCTTAGTTTCTTAGTTTCTTAGTTTCTTAGTTTCTTAGTTTCTTAGCTTCTTAGTTTCTTAGTTTCTTAGTTTCTTAGTTTCTTAGTTTGTCAGTCTGTCAGTTTCTTAGTTTCTTAGTTTCTTAGTTTCTTAGTTTCTTAGTTTCTTAGTTTCTTAGTTTCTTAGTTTCTTAGTTTCTTAGTTTCTTAGTTTCTTAGTTTCTTAGTTTCTTAGTTTCTTAGTTTCTTAGTTTCTTAGTTTCTTAGTTTCTTAGTTTCTTAGTTTCTTAGTTTCTTAGTTTCTTAGTTTCTTAGTTTCTTAGTTTCTTAGTTTCTTAGTTTCTTAGTTTCTTAGTTTCTTAGTTTCTTAGTTTCTTAGTTTCTTAGTTTCTTAGTTTCTTAGTTTCTTAGTTTCTTAGTTTCTTAGTTTCTTAGTTTCTTAGTTTCTTAGTTTCTTAGTTTCTTAGTTTCTTAGTTTCTTAGCTTCTTAGTTTCTTAGTTTCTTAGTTTCTTAGTTTCTTAGTTTGTCAGTCTGTCAGTTTCTTAGTTTCTTAGTTTCTTAGTTTCTTAGTTTCTTAGTTTCTTAGTTTCTTAGTTTCTTAGTTTCTTAGTTTCTTAGTTTCTTAGTTTCTTAGTTTCTTAGTTTCTTAGTTTCTTAGTTTCTTAGTTTCTTAGTTTCTTAGTTTCTTAGTTTCTTAGTTTCTTAGTTTCTTAGTTTCTTAGTTTCTTAGTTTCTTAGTTTCTTAGTTTCTTAGTTTCTTAGTTTCTTAGTTTCTTAGTTTCTTAGTTTCTTAGTTTCTTAGTTTCTTAGTTTCTTAGTTTCTTAGTTTCTTAGTTTCTTAGTTTCTTAGTTTCTTAGTTTCTTAGTTTCTTAGTTTCTTAGTTTCTTAGTTTCTTAGTTTCTTAGTTTCTTAGTTTCTTAGTTTCTTAGTTTCTTAGTTTCTTAGTTTCTTAGTTTCTTAGTTTCTTAGTTTCTTAGTTTCTTAGTTTCTTAGTTTCTTAGTTTCTTAGTTTCTTAGTTTCTTAGTTTCTTAGTTTCTTAGTTTCTTAGTTTCTTAGTTTCTTAGTTTCTTAGTTTCTTAGTTTCTTAGTTTCTTAGTTTCTTAGTTTCTTAGTTTCTTAGTTTCTTAGTTTCTTAGTTTCTTAGTTTCTTAGTTTCTTAGTTTCTTAGTTTCTTAGTTTCTTAGTTTCTTAGTTTCTTAGTTTCTTAGTTTCTTAGTTTCTTAGTTTCTTAGTTTCTTAGTTTCTTAGTTTCTTAGTTTCTTAGTTTCTTAGTTTCTTAGTTTCTTAGTTTCTTAGTTTCTTAGTTTCTGAGTTTCTTAGTTTCTGAGTTTCTTAGTTTCATAGTTTCTTAGTTTCTTAGTTTCTGAGTTTCTTAGTTTCTTAGTTTCTTAGTTTCTTATTTTCTTAGTTTCTTAGTTTCTTAATTTCTTATTTTCTTAGTTTCTGAGTTTCTTAGTTTCTTAGTTTCTTAGTTTCTTAGCTTCTTAGTTTCTTAGTTTCTTAGTTTCAAAGTTTCTTAGTTTCTTAGTTTCTTAGTTTCTTAGTTTCTTAGTTTCTTAGTTTCTTAGTTTCTAAGTTTCTAAGTTTCTTAGTTTCATAGTTTCTTAGTTTCTTAGTTTCTTTGTTTCTTAGTTTCTTAGTTTCTTAGTTTCTTAGTTTCTTAGTTTCTTAGTTTCTTAGTTTCTTAGTTTCTTAGTTTCTTAGTTTCTTAGTTTCTTAGTTTCTTAGTTTCTTAGTTTCTTAGTTTCTTAGTTTCTTAGTTTCTTAGTTTCTTAGTTTCTTAGTTTCTTAGTTTCTTAGTTTCTTAGTTTCTTAGTTTCTTAGTTTCTTAGTTTCTTAGTTTCTTAGTTTCTTAGTTTCTTAGTTTCTTAGTTCCTTAGTTTCTTAGTTTCTTAGTTTCTTAGTTTCTTAGTTTCTTAGTTTCTTAGTTTGTCAGTTTGTTCGTTTCTTAGTTTGTCAGTTTGTTCGTTTCTTAGTTTCTTAGTTTCTTAGTTTCTTAGTTTCTTAGTTTCTTAGTTTCTTAGTTTCTTAGTTTCTTACTTTCTTAGTATCCTAGTTTCTTAGTTTCCTAGTTTCTTAGTTTCTTAGTTTCTTAGTTTCTTAGTTTCTTAGTTTCTTAGTTTCTTAGTTTCTTAGTTTCTTAGTTTCTTAGTTTCTTAGTTTCTTAGTTTCTTAGTTTCTTAGTTTGTCAGTTTGTCAATTTGTCAGTTTGTTCGTTTCTTAGTTTCTTAGTTTCTTAGTTTCTTAGTTTCTTAGTTTCTTAGTTTCTTAGTTTCTTAGTTTCTTAGTTTCTTAGTTTCTTAGTTTCTTAGTTTCTTAGTTTCTTAGTTTCTTAGTTTCTTAGTTTCTTAGTTTCTTAGTTTCTTAGTTTCTTAGTTTCTTAGTTTCTTAGTTTCCTAGTTTCTTAGTTTCCTAGTTTCTCAGTTTCCTAGTTTCTCAGTTTCCTAGTTTCTTAGTTTCTTAGTTTCTTAGTTTCTTAGTTTCTTAGTTTCTTACTTTCTTAGTTTCTTAGTTTCTTAGTTTCTTAGTTTCTTAGTTTCTTAGTTTCTTAGTTTCTTAGTTTCTTAGTTTCTTAGTTTCTTAGTTTCTTAGTTTGTCAGTTTGTTCGTTTCTTAGTTTGTCAGTTTGTTCGTTTCTTAGTTTCTTAGTTGCTTAGTTTCTTAGTTTCTTAGTTTCTTAGTTTCTTAGTTTCTTAGTTTCTTAATTTCTTACTTTCTTAGTTTCTTAGTTTCTTAGTTTCTTAGTTTCTTAGTTTCTTAGTTTCTTAGTTTCTTAGTTTCTTAGTTTCTTAGTTTGTCAGTTTGTTCGTTTCTTAGTTTGTCAGTTTGTTCGTTTCTTAGTTTCTTAGTTGCTTAGTTTCTTAGTTTCTTAGTTTCTTAGTTTCTTAGTTTATTAGTTTCTTAGTTTCTTAGTTTCTTAGTTTCTTAGTTTCTTAGTTTCTTAGTTTCTTAGTTTCTTAGTTTCTTAGTTTCTTAGTTTCTTAGTTTCTTAGTTTCTTAGTTTCTTAGTTTCTTAGTTTCTTAGTTTCTTAGTTTCTTAGTTTCTTAGTTTCTTAGTTTCTTAGTTTCTTAGTTTCTTAGTTTCTTAGTTTCTTAGTTTCTTAGTTTCTTAGTTTCTTAGTTTCTTAGTTTCTTAGTTTCTTAGTTTCTTAGTTTCTTAGTTTCTTAGTTTCTTAGTTTCTTAGTTTCTTAGTTTCTTAGTTTCTTAGTTTCTTAGTTTCTTAGTTTCTTAGTTTCTTAGTTTCTTAGTTTCTTAGTTTCTTAGTTTCTTAGTTTCTTAGTTTCTTAGTTTCTTAGTTTCTTAGTTTCTTAGTTTCTTAGTTTCTTAGTTTCTTAGTTTCTTAGTTTCTTAGTTTCTTAGTTTCTTAGTTTCTTAGTTTCTTAGTTTCTTAGTTTCTTAGTTTCTTAGTTTCTTAGTTTCTTAGTTTCTTAGTTTCTTAGTTTCTTAGTTTCTTAGTTTCTTAGTTTCTTAGTTACTTAGTTTCTTAGTTTCTTAGTTTCTTAGTTTCTTAGTTTCTTAGTTTCTTAGTTTCTTAGTTTCTTAGTTTCTTAGTTTCTTAGTTTCTTAGTTTCTTAGTTTCTTAGTATCTTAGTTTCTTAGTTTCTTAGTTTCTTAGTTTGTCAGTTTGTTCGTTTCTTAGTTTGTCAGTTTGTTCGTTTCTTAGTTTCTTAGTTTCTTAGTTTCTTAGTTTCATAGTTTCTTAGTTTCTTAGTTTCTTAGTTTCTTAGTTTCTTAGTTTCTTAGTTTCTTAGTTTCTTAGTTTCTTAGTTTCTTAGTTTCTTAGTTTCTTAGTTTCTTAGTTTCTTAGTTTCTTAGTTTCTTAGTTTCTTAGTTTCTTAGTTTCTTAGTTTCTTAGTTTCTTAGTTTCTTAGTTTCTTAGTTTCTGAGTTTCTTAGTTTCTGAGTTTCTTAGTTTCTGAGTTTCTGAGTTTCTTAGTTTCTTAGTTTCTTAGTTTCTTAGTTTCTTAGTTTCTTAGTTTCTTAGTTTCTTAGTTTCTTAGTTTCTTAGTTTCTTAGTTTCTTAGTTTCTTAGTTTCTTAGTTTCTTAGTTTCTTAGTTTCTTAGTTTCTTAGTTTCTTAGTTTCTTAGTTTCTTAGTTTCTTAGTTTCTTAGTTTCTTAGTTTCTTAGTTTCTTAGTTTCTTAGTTTCTTAGTTTCTTAGTTTGTCAGTTTGTCAATTTGTCAGTTTGTTCGTTTCTTAGTTTCTTAGTTTCTTAGTTTCTTAGTTTCTTAGTTTCTTAGTTTCTTAGTTTCTTAGTTTCTTAGTTTCTTAGTTTCTTAGTTTCTTAGTTTCTTAGTTTCTTAGTTTCTTAGTTTCTTAGTTTCTTAGTTTCTTAGTTTCTTAGTTTCTTAGTTTCTTAGTTTCTTAGTTTCTTAGTTTCTTAGTTTCTTAGTTTCTTAGTTTCTTAGTTTCTTAGTTTCTTAGTTTCTTAGTTTCTTAGTTTCTTAGTTTCTGAGTTTCTTAGTTTCTGAGTTTCTTAGTTTCATAGTTTCTTAGTTTCTTAGTTTCTGAGTTTCTTAGTTTCTTAGTTTCTTAGTTTCTTATTTTCTTAGTTTCTTAATTTCTTATTTTCTTAGTTCCTGAGTTTCTTAGTTTCTTAGTTTCTTAGTTTCTTAGCTTCTTAGTTTCTTAGTTTCTTAGTTTCAAAGTTTCTTAGTTTCTTAGTTTCTTAGTTTCTTAGTTTCTTAGTTTCTTAGTTTCTTAGTTTCTAAGTTTCTAAGTTTCTTAGTTTCATAGTTTCTTAGTTTCTTAGTTTCTTAGTTTCTTAGTTTCTTAGTTTCTTAGTTTCTTAGTTTCTTAGTTTTTTAGTTTCTTAGTTTCTTAGTTTCTTTGTTTCTTAGTTTCTTAGTTTCTTAGTTTGTCAGTTTGTTCGTTTCTTAGTTTGTCAGTTTGTTCGTTTCTTAGTTTCTTAGTTTCTTAGTTCCTTAGTTTCTTAGTTTCTTAGTTTCTTAGTTTCTTAGTTTCTTAGTTTCTTAGTTTCTTAGTTTCTTAGTTTCTTAGTTTCTTAGTTTCTTAGTTTCTTAGTTTCTTAGTTTCTTAGTTTCTTAGTTTCTTAGTTTCTTAGTTTGTCAGTTTGTTCGTTTCTTAGTTTGTCAGTTTGTTCGTTTCTTAGTTTCTTAGTTTCTTAGTTTCTTAGTTTCTTAGTTTCTTAGTTTCTTAGTTTCTTAGTATCCTAGTTTCTTAGTTTCCTAGTTTCTTAGTTTCTTAGTTTCTTAGTTTCTTAGTTTCTTAGTTTCTTAGTTTCTTAGTTTCTTAGTTTCTTAGTTTCTTAGTTTCTTAGTTTCTTAGTTTGTCAGTTTGTCAATTTGTCAGTTTGTTCGTTTCTTAGTTTCTTAGTTTCTTAGTTTCTTAGTTTCTTAGTTTCTTAGTTTCTTAGTTTCTTAGTTTCTTAGTTTCTTAGTTTCTTAGTTTCTTAGTTTCTTAGTTTCTTAGTTTCTTAGTTTCTTAGTTTCTTAGTTTCTTAGTTTCTTAGTTTCTTAGTTTCTTAATTTCTTAGTTTCTTAGTTTCTTAGTTTCTTAGTTTCTTAGTTTCTTAATTTCTTAGTTTCTTAATTTCTTAGTTTCTTAGTTTCTTAGTTTCTTAGTTTGTTAGTTTCTTAGTTTCTTAGTTTCTTAGTTTCTTAGTTTCTTAGTTTCTTAGTTTCTTAGTTTCTTAGTTTGTCAGTTTGTTCGTTTCTTAGTTTGTCAGTTTGTTCGTTTCTTAGTTTCTTAGTTGCTTAGTTTCTTAGTTTCTTAGTTTCTTAGTTTCTTAGTTTCTTAGTTTCTTAGTTTCTTAGTTTCTTAGTTTCTTAGTTTCTTAGTTTCTTAGTTTCTTAGTTTCTTAGTTTCTTAGTTTCTTAGTTTCTTAGTTTCTTAGTTTCTTAGTTTCTTAGTTTCTTAGTTTCTTAGTTTCTTAGTTTCTTAGTTTCTTAGTTTCTTAGTTTCTTAGTTTCTTAGTTTCTTAGTTTCTTAGTTTCTTAATTTCTTAGTTTCTTAGTTTCTTAGTTTCTTAGTTTCTTAGTTTCTTAGTTTCTTAGTTTCTTAGTTTCTTAGTTTCTTAGTTTCTTAGTTTCTTAGTTTCTTAGTTTCTTAGTTTCTTAGTTTCTTTGTTTCTTAGTTTCTTAGTTTCTTAGTTTCTTAGTTTCTTAGTTTCTTAGTTTCTTAGTTTCTTAGTTTCTTAGTTTCTTAGTTTCTTAGTTTCTTAGTTTCTTAGTTTCTTAGTTTCTTAGTTTCTTAGTTTCTTAGTTTCTTAGTTTCTTAGTTTCTTAGTTTCTTAGTTTCTTAGTTTCTTAGTTTCTTAGTTTCTTAGTTTCTTAGTTTCTTAGTTTCTTAGTTTCTTAGTTTCTTAGTTTCTTAGTTTCTTAGTTTCTTAGTTTCTTAGTTTCTTAGTTTCTTAGTTTCTTAGTTTCTTAGTTTCTTAGTTTCTTAGTTTCTTAGTTTCTTAGTTTCTTAGTTTCTTAGTTTCTTAGTTTCTTAGTATCTTAGTTTCTTAGTTTCTTAGTTTCTTAGTTTGTCAGTTTGTTCGTTTCTTAGTTTGTCAGTTTGTTCGTTTCTTAGTTTCTTAGTTTCTTAGTTTCTTAGTTTCTTAGTTTGTCAGTTTGTTCGTTTCTTAGTTTGTCAGTTTGTTCGTTTCTTAGTTTCTTAGTTGCTTAGTTTCTTAGTTTCTTAGTTTCTTAGTTTCTTAGTTTCTTAGTTTCTTAGTTTCTTAGTTTCTTAGTTTCTTAGTTTCTTAGTTTCTTAGTTTCTTAGTTTCTTAGTTTCTTAGTTTCTTAGTTTCTTAGTTTCTTAGTTTCTTAGTTTCTTAGTTTCTTAGTTTCTTAGTTTCTTAGTTTCTTAGTTTCTTAGTTTCTTAGTTTCTTAGTTTCTTAGTTTCTTAGTTTCTTAGTTTCTTAGTTTCTTAGTTTCTTAGTTTCTTAGTTTCTTAGTTTCTTAGTTTCTTAGTTTCTTAGTTTCTTAGTTTCTTAGTTTCTTAGTTTCTTAGTTTCTTAGTTTCTTAGTTTCTTAGTTTCTTAGTTTCTTAGTTTCTTAGTTTCTTAGTTTCTTAGTTTCTTAGTTTCTTAGTTTCTTAGTTTCTTAGTTTCTTAGTTTCTTAGTTTGTCAGTTTGTTCGTTTCTTAGTTTGTCAGTTTGTTCGTTTCTTAGTTTCTTAGTTTCTTAGTTTCTTAGTTTCTTAGTTTCTTAGTTTCATAGTTTCTTAGTTTCTTAGTTTCTTAGTTTCTTAGTTTCTTAGTTTCTTAGTTTCTTAGTTTCTTAGTTTCTTAGTTTCTTAGTTTCTTAGTTTCTTAGTTTCTTAGTTTCTTAGTTTCTTAGTTTCTTAGTTTCTTAGTTTCTTAGTTTCTTAGTTTCTTAGTTTCTTAGTTTCTGAGTTTCTTAGTTTCTGAGTTTCTTAGTTTCTGAGTTTCTGAGTTTCTTAGTTTCTTAGTTTCTTAGTTTCTTAGTTTCTTAGTTTCTTAGTTTCTTAGTTTCTTAGTTTCTTAGTTTCTTAGTTTCTTAGTTTCTTAGTTTCTTAGTTTCTTAGTTTCTTAGTTTCTTAGTTTCTTAGTTTCTTAGTTTCTTAGTTTCTTAGTTTCTTAGTTTCTTAGTTTCTTAGTTTCTTAGTTTCTTAGTTTCTTAGTTTCTTAGTTTCTTAGTTTCTTAGTTTCTTAGTTTCTTAGTTTCTTAGTTTCTTAGTTTCTTAGTTTCTTAGTTTCTTAGTTTCTTAGTTTCTTAGTTTCTTAGTTTCTTAGTTTCTTAGTTTCTTAGTTTCTTAGTTTCTTAGTTTCTTAGTTTCTTAGTTTCTTAGTTTCTTAGTTTCTTAGTTTCTTAGTTTCTTAGTTTCTTAGTTTCTTAGTTTCTTAGTTTCTTAGTTTCTTAGTTTCTTAGTTTCTTAGTTTCTTAGTTTCTTAGTTTCTTAGTTTCTTAGTTTCTTAGTTTCTTAGTTTCTTAGTTTCTTAGTTTCTTAGTTTCTTAGTTTCTTAGTTTCTTAGTTTCTTAGTTTCTTAGTTTCTTAGTTTCTTAGTTTCTGAGTTTCTTAGTTTCTGAGTTTCTTAGTTTCATAGTTTCTTAGTTTCTTAGTTTCTGAGTTTCTTAGTTTCTTAGTTTCTTAGTTTCTTATTTTCTTAGTTTCTTAATTTCTTATTTTCTTAGTTTCTGAGTTTCTTAGTTTCTTAGTTTCTTAGTTTCTTAGTTTCTTAGTTTCTTAGTTTCTTAGTTTCTTAGTTTCTTAGTTTCTTAGTTTCTTAGTTTCTTAGTTTCTTAGTTTCTTAGTTTCTTAGTTTCTTAGTTTCTTAGTTTCTTAGTTTCTTAGTTTCTTAGTTCCTTAGTTTCTTAGTTTCTTAGTTTCTTAGTTTCTTAGTTTCTTAGTTTCTTAGTTTCTTAGTTTCTTAGTTTCTTAGTTTCTTAGTTTCTTAGTTTCTTAGTTTCTTAGTTTCTTTGTTTCTTAGTTTCTTAGTTTCTTAGTTTGTCAGTTTGTTCGTTTCTTAGTTTCTTAGTTTGTTCGTTTCTTAGTTTCTTAGTTTCTTAGTTTCTTAGTTTCTTAGTTTCTTAGTTTCTTAGTTTCTTAGTTTCTTAGTTTCTTAGTTTCTTAGTATCCTAGTTTCTTAGTTTCCTAGTTTCTTAGTTTCTTAGTTTCTTAGTTTCTTAGTTTCTTAGTTTCTTAGTTTCTTAGTTTCTTAGTTTCTTAGTTTCTTAGTTTCTTAGTTTCTTAGTTTCTTAGTTTCTTAGTTTCTTAGTTTCTTAGTTTCTTAGTTTCTTAGTTTCTTAGTTTCTTAGTTTCTTAGTTTCTTAGTTTCTTAGTTTCTTAGTATCTTAGTTTCTTAGTTTCTTAGTTTCTTAGTTTGTCAGTTTGTTCGTTTCTTAGTTTGTCAGTTTGTTCGTTTCTTAGTTTCTTAGTTTCTTAGTTTCTTAGTTTGTCAGTTTGTTCGTTTCTTAGTTTGTCAGTTTGTTCGTTTCTTAGTTTCTTAGTTGCTTAGTTTCTTAGTTTCTTAGTTTCTTAGTTTCTTAGTTTCTTAGTTTCTTAGTTTCTTAGTTTCTTAGTTTCTTAGTTTCTTAGTTTCTTAGTTTCTTAGTTTCTTAGTTTCTTAGTTTCTTAGTTTCTTAGTTTCTTAGTTTCTTAGTTTCTTAGTTTCTTAGTTTCTTAGTTTCTTAGTTTCTTAGTTTGTCAGTTTGTTCGTTTCTTAGTTTGTCAGTTTGTTCGTTTCTTAGTTTCTTAGTTGCTTAGTTTCTTAGTTTCTTAGTTTCTTAGTTTCTTAGTTTCTTAGTTTCTTAGTTTCTTAGTTTCTTAGTTTCTTAGTTTCTTAGTTTCTTAGTTTCTTAGTTTCTTAGTTTCTTAGTTTCTTAGTTTCTTAGTTTCTTAGTTTCTTAGTTTCTTAGTTTCTTAGTTTCTTAGTTTCTTAGTTTCTTAGTTTCTTAGTTTCTTAGTTTCTTAGTTTCTTAGTTTCTTAGTTTCTTAGTTTCTTAGTTTCTTAGTTTCTTAGTTTCTTAGTTTCTTAGTTTCTTAGTTTCTTAGTTTCTTAGTTTCTTAGTTTCTTAGTTTCTTAGTTTCTTAGTTTCTTAGTTTCTTAGTTTCTTAGTTTCTTAGTTTCTTAGTTTCTTAGTTTCTTAGTTTCTTAGTATCTTAGTTTCTTAGTTTCTTAGTTTCTTAGTTTGTCAGTTTGTTCGTTTCTTAGTTTGTCAGTTTGTTCGTTTCTTAGTTTCTTAGTTTCTTAGTTTCTTAGTTTCTTAGTTTCTTAGTTTCTTAGTTTCTTAGTTTCTTAGTTTCTTAGTTTCTTAGTTTCTTAGTTTCTTAGTTTCTTAGTTTCTTAGTTTCTTAGTTTCTTAGTTTCTTAGTTTCTTAGTTTCTTAGTTTCTTAGTTTCTTAGCTTCTTAGTTTCTTAGTTTCTTAGTTTCTTAGTTTCTTAGTTTCTTTGTTTCTTAGTTTCTTAGTTTCTTAGTTTCTTAGTTTCTTAGTTTCTTAGTTTCTTAGTTTCTTAGTTTCTTAGTTTCTTAGTTTCTTAGTTTCTTAGTTTCTTTGTTTCTTAGTTTCTTAGTTTCTTAGTTTCTTAGTTTCTTAGTTTCTTAGTTTCTTAGTTTCTTAGTTTCTTAGTTTCTTAGTTTCTTAGTTTTTTAGTTTGTCAGTTTGTTGGTTTCTTAGTTTCTTAGTTTCTTAGTTTGTCAGTTTGTCAATTTGTCAGTTTGTTCGTTTCTTAGTTTCTTAGTTTCTTAGTTTCTTAGTTTCTTAGTTTCTTAGTTTCTTAGTTTCTTAGTTTCTTAGTTTCTTAGTTTCTTAGTTTCTTAGTTTCTTAGTTTCTTAGTTTCTTAGTTTCTTAGTTTCTTAGTTTCTTAGTTTCTTAGTTTCTTAGTTTCTTAGTTTCTTAGTTTCTTAGTTTCTTAGTTTCTTAGTTTCTTAGTTTCTTAGTTTCTTAGTTTCTTAGTTTCTTAGTTTCTTAGTTTCTTAGTTTCTTAGTTTCTTAGTTTCTTAGTTTCTTAGTTTCTTAGTTTCTTAGTTTCTTAGTTTCTTAGTTTCTTAGTTTCTTAGTTTCTTACTTTCTTAGTTTCTTAGTTTCTTAGTTTCTTAGTTTCTTAGTTTCTTAGTTTCTTAGTTTCTTAGTTTCTTAGTTTCTTAGTTTCTTAGTTTCTTAGTTTCTTAGTTTCTTAGTTTCTTAGTTTCTTAGTTTCTTAGTTTCTTAGTTTCTTAGTTTCTTAGTTTCTTAGTTTCTTAGTTTCTTAGTTTCTTAGTTTCTTAGTTTCTTAGTTTCTTAGTTTCTTAGTTTCTTAGTTTCTTAGTTTCTTAGTTTCTTAGTTTCTTAGTTTCTTAGTTTCTTAGTTTCTTAGTTTCTTAGTTTCTTAGTATCTTAGTTTCTTAGTTTGTCAGTTTGTTCGTTTCTTAGTTTGTCAGTTTGTTCGTTTCTTAGTTTCTTAGTTTCTTAGTTTCTTAGTTTCTTAGTTTCTTAGTTTCTTAGTTTCTTAGTTTCTTAGTTTCTTAGTTTCTTAGTTTCTTAGTTTCTTAGTTTCTTAGTTTCTTAGTTTCTTAGTTTCTTAGTTTCTTAGTTTCTTAGTTTCTTAGTTTCTTAGTTTCTTAGTTTCTTAGTTTCTTAGTTTCTTAGTTTCTTAGTTTCTTAGTTTCTTAGTTTCTTAGTTTCTTAGTTTCTTAGTTTCTTAGTTTCTTAGTTTCTTAGTTTCTTAGTTTCTTAGTTTCTTAGTATCTTAGTTTCTTAGTTTCTTAGTTTCTTAGTTTGTCAGTTTGTTCGTTTCTTAGTTTGTCAGTTTGTTCGTTTCTTAGTTTCTTAGTTTCTTAGTTTCTTAGTTTCTTAGTTTCTTAGTTTCTTAGTTTCTTAGTTTCTTAGTTTCTTAGTTTCTTAGTTTCTTAGTTTCTTAGTTTCTTAGTTTCTTAGTTTCTTAGTTTCTTAGTTTCTTAGTTTCTTAGTTTCTTAGTTTCTTAGTTTCTTAGTTTCTTAGTTTCTTAGTTTCTTAGTTTCTTAGTTTCTTAGTTTCTTAGTTTCTTAGTTTCTTAGTTTCTTAGTTTCTTAGTTTCTTAGTTTCTTAGTTTCTTAGTTTCTTAGTTTCTTAGTTTCTTTGTTTCTTAGTTTCTTAGTTTCTTAGTTTCTTAGTTTCTTAGTTTCTTAGTTTCTTAGTTTCTTAGTTTGTCAGTTTGTCAATTTGTCAGTTTGTTCGTTTCTTAGTTTCTTAGTTTCTTAGTTTCTTAGTTTCTTAGTTTCTTAGTTTCTTAGTTTCTTAGTTTCTTAGTTTCTTAGTTTCTTAGTTTCTTAGTTTCTTAGTTTCTTAGTTTCTTAGTTTCTTAGTTTCTTAGTTTCTTAGTTTCTTAGTTTCTTAGTTTCTTAGTTTCTTAGTTTCTTAGTTTCTTAGTTTCTTAGTTTCTTAGTTTCTTAGTTTCTTAGTTTCTTAGTTTCTTAGTTTCTTAGTTTCTTAGTTTCTTAGTTTCTTAGTTTCTTAGTTTCTTAGTTTCTTAGTTTCTTAGTTTCTTAGTTTCTTAGTTTCTTAGTTTCTTAGTTTCTTAGTTTCTTAGTTTCTTAGTTTCTTAGTTTCTTAGTTTCTTAGTTTCTTAGTTTCTTAGTATCTTAGTTTCTTAGTTTCTTAGTTTCTTAGTTTCTTAGTTTCTTAGTTTCTTAGTTTCTTAGTTTCTTAGTTTCTTAGTTTCTTAGTTTCTTAGTTTCTTAGTTTCTTAGTTTCTTAGTTTCTTAGTTTCTTAGTTTCTTAGTTTCTTAGTTTCTTAGTTTCTTAGTTTCTTAGTTTCTTAGTTTCTTAGTTTCTTAGTTTCTTAGTTTCTTAGTTTCTTAGTTTCTTAGTTTCTTAGTTTCTTAGTTTCTTAGTTTCTTAGTTTCTTAGTTTCTTAGTTTCTTAGTTTTTTAGTTTGTCAGTTTGTTGGTTTCTTAGTTTCTTAGTTTCTTAGTTTGTCAGTTTGTCAATTTGTCAGTTTGTTCGTTTCTTAGTTTCTTAGTTTCTTAGTTTCTTAGTTTCTTAGTTTCTTAGTTTCTTAGTTTCTTAGTTTCTTAGTTTCTTAGTTTCTTAGTTTCTGAGTTTCTTAGTTTCTGAGTTTCTGAGTTTCTTAGTTTCTTAGTTTCTTAGTTTCTTAGTTTCTTAGTTTCTTAGTTTCTTAGTTTCTTAGTTTCTTAGTTTCTTAGTTTCTTAGTTTCTTAGTTTCTTAGTTTCTTAGTTTCTTAGTTTCTTAGTTTCTTAGTTTCTTAGTTTCTTAGTTTCTTAGTTTCTTAGTTTCTTAGTTTCTTAGTTTCTTAGTTTCTTAGTTTCTTAGTTTCTTAGTTTCTTAGTTTCTTAGTTTCTTAGTTTCTTAGTTTCTTAGTTTCTTAGTTTCTTAGTTTCTTAGTTTCTTAGTTTCTTAGTTTCTTAGTTTCTTAGTTTCTTAGTTTCTTAGTTTCTTAGTTTCTTAGTTTCTTAGTTTCTTAGTTTCTTAGTTTCTTAGTTTCTTAGTTTCTTAGTTTCTTAGTTTCTTAGTTTCTTAGTTTCTTAGTTTCTTAGTTTCTTAGTTTCTTAGTTTCTTAGTTTCTTAGTTTCTTAGTTTCTTAGTTTCTTAGTTTCATAGTTTCTTAGTTTCTTAGTTTCTTAGTTTCTTAGTTTCTTAGTATCTTAGTTTCTTAGTTTCTTAGTTTCTTAGTTTCTTAGTTTCTTAGTTTCTTAGTTTCTTAGTTTCTTAGTTTCTTAGTTTCTGAGTTTCTTAGTTTCTGAGTTTCTTAGTTTCTTAGTTTCTTAGTTTCTTAGTTTCTTAGTTTCTTAGTTTCTGAGTTTCTTAGTTTCTGAGTTTCTGAGTTTCTTAGTTTCTTAGTTTCTTAGTTTCTTAGCTTCTTAGTTTCTTAGTTTCTTAGTTTCAAAATTTCTTAGTTTCTTAGTTTCTTAGTTTCTTAGTTTCTTAGTTTCTTAGTTTCTTAGTTTCTTAGTTTCTTAGTTTCTTAGTTTCTTAGTTTCTTAGTTTCTTAGTTTCTTAGTTTCTTAGTTTCTTAGTTTCTTAGTTTCTTAGTTTCTTAGTTTCTTAGTTTCTTAGTTTCTTAGTTTCTTAGTTTCTTAGTTTCTTAGTTTCTTAGTTTCTTAGTTTCTTAGTTTCTTAGTTTCTTAGTTTCTTAGTTTCTTAGTTTCTTAGTTTCTTAGTTTCTTAGTTTCTTAGTTTCTTAGTTTCTTAGTTTCTTAGTTTCTTAGTTTCTTAGTTTCTTAGTTTCTTAGTTTCTTAGTGTCTTAGTTTCTTAGTTTCTGAGTTTCTTAGTTTCTGAGTTTCTTAGTTTCTGAGTTTCTTAGTTTCTTAGTTTCTTAGTTTCTTAGTTTCTTAGTTTCTTAGTTTCTTAGTTTCTTAGTTTCTTAGTTTCTTAGTTTCTTAGTTTCTTAGTTTCTTAGTTTCTTAGTTTCTTAGTTTCTTAGTTTCTTAGTTTCTTAGTTTCTTAGTTTCTTAGTTTCTTAGTTTCTTAGTTTCTTAGTTTCTTAGTTTCTTAGTTTCTTAGTTTCTTAGTTTCTTAGTTTCTTAGTTTCTTAGTTTCTTAGTTTCTTAGTTTCTTAGTTTCCTAGTTTCTGAGTTTCTTAGTTTCTGAGTTTCTTAGTTTCTGAGTTTCTTAGTTTCTTAGTTTCTTAGTTTCTTAGTTTCTTAGTTTCTTAGTTTCTTAGTTTCTTAGTTTCTTAGTTTCTTAGTTTCTTAGTTTCTTAGTTTCTTAGTTTCTTAGTTTCTTAGTTTCTTAGTTTCTTAGTTTCTTAGTTTCTTAGTTTCTTAGTTTCTTAGTTTCTTAGTTTCTTAGTTTCTTAGTTTCTTAGTTTCATAGTTTCTTAGTTTCTTAGTTTCTTAGTTTCTTAGTTTCTTAGTTTCTTAGTTTCTTAGTTTTTTAGTTTGTCAGTTTGTTGGTTTCTTAGTTTCTTAGTTTCTTAGTTTGTCAGTTTGTCAATTTGTCAGTTTGTTCGTTTCTTAGTTTCTTAGTTTCTTAGTTTCTTAGTTTCTTAGTTTCTTAGTTTCTTAGTTTCTTAGTTTCTTAGTTTCTTAGTTTCTTAGTTTCTTAGTTTCTTAGTTTCTTAGTTTCTTAGTTTCTTAGTTTCTTAGTTTCTTAGTTTCTTAGTTTCTTAGTTTCTTAGTTTCTTAATTTCTTAGTTTCTTAGTTTCTTAGTTTCTTAGTTTCTTAGTTTCTTAGTTTCTTAGTTTCTTAGTTTCTTAGTTTCTTAGTTTCTTAGTTTCTTAGTTTCTTAGTTTTTTAGTTTTTCAGTTTGTTGGTTTCTTAGTTTCTTAGTTTCTTAGTTTGTCAGTTTGTCAATTTGTCAGTTTGTTAGTTTCTTAGTTTCTTAGTTTCTTAGTTTCTTAGTTTCTTAGTTTCTAATTTTCTCAGTTTCTCAGTTTCTCAGTTTCTCAGTTTCCTAGTTTCTTAGTTTCTTAGTTTCTTAGTTTCTTAGTTTCTTAGTTTCTTAGTTTCTTAGTTTCTTAGTTTCTTAGTTTCTTAGTTTCTTAGTTTCTTAGTTTCTTAGTTTCTTAGTTTCTTAGTTTCTAAGTTTCTTAGTTTCCTAGTTTCTTAGTTTCTTAGTTTCTTAGTTTCTTAGTTTCTTAGTTTCTTAGTTTCTTAGTTTCTTAGTTTCTTAGTTTCTTAGTTTCTTAGTTTCTTAGTTTCTTAGTTTCTTAGTTTCTTAGTTTCTTAGTTTATTAGTTTCTTAGTTTCTTAGTTTCTTAGTTTCTTAGTTTCTTTGTTTCTTAGTTTATTAGTTTCTTAGTTTCTTAGTTTCTTAGTTTCTTAGTTTCTTAGTTTCTTAGTTTCTTAGTTTCTTAGTTTCATAGTTTCTTAGATTCTTAGTTTCCTAGTTTCTTAGTTTCTTAGTTTCTTAGTTTCTTAGTTTATTAGTTTCTTAGTTTCTTAGCTTCTTAGTTTCTTAGTTTCTTAGTTTCTTAGTTTCTTAGTTTCTTAGTTTCTTAGTTTCCTAGTTTCTGAGTTTCTTAGTTTCTGAGTTTCTTAGTTTCGTAGTTTCTTAGTTCCTTAGTTTCTTAGTTTCTTAGTTTGTCAGTTTGTCAGTTTCTTAGTTTCTTAGTTTCTTAGTTTCTTATTTTCTTAGTTTCTTAGTTTCTTAGTTTCTTAATTTCTTAGTTTCTTAGTTTCTTAGTTTCTTAGTTTCTTAGTTTCTTAGTTTCTTAGTTTCTTAGTTTCTTAGTTTCTTAGCTTCTTAGTTTCTTAGTTTCTTAGTTTCTTAGTTTCAAAGTTTCTTAGTTTCTTAGTTTCTTAGTTTCTTAGTTTCTTAGTTTCTTAGTTTCTTAGTTTCTTAGTTTCTAAGTTTCTTAGTTTCTTAGTTTCATAGTTTCATAGTTTCTTAGTTTCTTAGTTTCCTAGTTTCTTAGTTTCTTAGTTTCTTAGTTTCTTAGTTTCTTTATTTCTTAGTATCTTAGTTTCTTAGTTTCTTAGTTTCTTAGTTTGTCAGTTTGTTCGTTTCTTAGTTTGTCAGTTTGTTCGTTTCTTAGTTTCTTAGTTTCTTAGTTTCTTAGTTTCTTAGTTTCTTAGTTTCTTAGTTTCTTAGTTTCTTAGTTTCTTAGTTTCTTAGTTTCTTAGTTTCTTAGTTTCTTAGTTTCTTAGTTTCTGAGTTTCTTAGTTTCTGAGTTTCTTAGTTTCTGAGTTTCTTAGTTTCTTAGTTTCTTAGTTTCTTAGTTTCTTAGTTTCTTAGTTTCTTAGTTTCTTAGTTTCTTAGTTTCTTAGTTTCTTAGTTTCTTAGTTTCTTAGTTTCTTAGTTTCTTAGTTTCTTAGTTTCTTAGTTTCTTAGTTTCTTAGTTTCTTAGTTTCTTAGTTTCTTAGTTTCTTAGTTTCTTAGTTTCTTAGTTTCTTAGTTTCTTAGTTTCTTAGTTTCTTAGTTTCTTAGTTTCTTAGTTTCTTAGTTTCTTAGTTTCTTAGTTTCTTAGTTTCTTAGTTTCTTAGTTTCCTAGTTTCTGAGTTTCTTAGTTTCTGAGTTTCTTAGTTTCTGAGTTTCTTAGTTTCTTAGTTTCTTAGTTTCTTAGTTTCTTAGTTTCTTAGTTTCTTAGTTTCTTAGTTTCTTAGTTTCTTAGTTTCTTAGTTTCTTAGTTTCTTAGTTTCTTAGTTTCTTAGTTTCTTAGTTTCTTAGTTTTTTAGTTTGTCAGTTTGTTGGTTTCTTAGTTTCTTAGTTTCTTAGTTTGTCAGTTTGTCAAATTGTCAGTTTGTTCGTTTCTTAGTTTCTTAGTTTCTTAGTTTCTTAGTTTCTTAGTTTCTAATTTTCTCAGTTTCTCAGTTTCTCAGTTTCTCAGTTTCCTAGTTTCTTAGTTTCTTAGTTTCTTAGTTTCTTAGTTTCTTAGTTTCTTAGTTTCTTAGTTTCTTAGTTTCTTAGTTTCTTAGTTTCTTAGTTTCTTAGTTTCTTAGTTTCTTAGTTTCTTAGTTTCCTAGTTTCTTAGTTTCTTAGTTTCTTAGTTTCTTAGTTTCTTAGTTTCTTAGTTTCTTAGTTTCTTAGTTTCTTAGTTTCTTAGTTTCTTAGTTTCTTAGTTTCTTAGTTTCTTAGTTTCTTAGTTTCTAAGTTTCTTAGTTTCTTAGTTTCTTAGTTTGTCAGTTTGTTCGTTTCTTAGTTTCTTAGTTTCTTAGTTTCTTAGTTTCTTAGTTTCTTAGTTTCTTAGTTTCTTAGTTTCTTAGTTTCTTAGTTTCTTAGTTTCTGAGTTTCTTAGTTTCTTAGTTTCTTAGTTTCTTAGTTTGTCAGTTTGTCAATTTGTCAGTTTGTTCGTTTCTTAGTTTCTTAGTTTCTTAGTTTCTTAGTTTCTTAGTTTCTTAGTTTCTTAGTTTCTTAGTTTCTTAGTTTCTTAGTTTCTTAGTTTCTTAGTTTCTTAGTTTCTTAGTTTCTTAGTTTTTAGTTTCTTAGTTTCTTAGTTTCTTAGTTTCTTAGTTTCTTAGTTTCTTAGTTTCTTAGTTTCTTAGTTTCTTAGTTTCTTAGTTTCTTAGTTTCTTAATTTCTTAGTTTCTTAGTTTCTTAGTTTCTTAGTTTCTTAGTTTCTTAGTTTCTTAGTTTCTTAATTTCTTAGTTTCTTAGTTTCTTAGTTTCTTAGTTTGTTAGTTTCTTAGTTTCTTAGTTTCTTAGTTTCTTAGTTTCTTAGTTTGTCAGTTTGTTCGTTTCTTAGTTTGTCAGTTTGTTCGTTTCTTAGTTTCTTAGTTGCTTAGTTTCTTAGTTTCTTAGTTTCTTAGTTTCTTAGTTTCTTAGTTTCTTAGTTTCTTAGTTTCTTAGTTTCTTAGTTTCTTAGTTTCTTAGTTTCTTAGTTTCTTAGTTTCTTAGTTTCTTAGTTTCTTAGTTTCTTAGTTTCTTAGTTTCTTAGTTTCTTAGTTTCTTAGTTTCTTAGTTTCTTAGTTTCTTTGTTTCTTAGTTTCTTAGTTTCTTAGTTTCTTAGTTTCTTGGTTTCTTAGTTTCTTAGTTTCTTAGTTTCTTAGTTTCTTAGTTTCTTAGTTTCTTAGTTTCTTAGTTTCTTAGTTTCTTAGTTTCTTAGTTTCTTAGTTTCTTAGTTTCTTAGTATCTTAGTTTCTTAGTTTCTTAGTTTCTTAGTTTGTCAGTTTGTTCGTTTCTTAGTTTGTCAGTTTGTTCGTTTCTTAGTTTCTTAGTTTCTTAGTTTCTTAGTTTCTTAGTTTCTTAGTTTCTTAGTTTCTTAGTTTCTTAGTTTCTTAGTTTCTTAGTTTCTTAGTTTCTTAGTTTCTTAGTTTCTTAGTTTCTTAGTTTCTTAGTTTCTTAGTTTCTTAGTTTCTTAGTTTCTTAGTTTGTTCGTTTCTTAGTTTCTTAGTTTCTTAGTTTCTTAGTTTCTGAGTTTCTTAGTTTCTTAGTTTCTTAGTTTCTTAGTTTCTTAGTTTCTTAGTTTCTTAGTTTCTTAGTTTCTTAGTTTGTCAGTTTGTCAATTTGTCAGTTTGTTCGTTTCCTAGTTTCTTAGTTTCTTAGTTTCTTAGTTTCTTAGTTTCTTAGTTTCTTAGTTTCTTAGTTTCTTAGTTTCTTAGTTTCTTAGTTTCTTAGTTTCTTAGTTTCTTAGTTTCTTAGTTTGTCAGTTTGTCAATTTGTCAGTTTGTTCGTTTCTTAGTTTCTTAGTTTCTTAGTTTCTTAGTTTCTTAGTTTCTTAGTTTCTTAGTTTTTTAGTTTGTCAGTTTGTTGGTTTCTTAGTTTCTTAGTTTCTTAGTTTGTCAGTTTGTCAATTTGTCAGTTTGTTCGTTTCTTAGTTTCTTAGTTTCTTAGTTTCTTAGTTTCTTAGTTTCTAATTTTCTCAGTTTCTCAGTTTCTCAGTTTCTCAGTTTCCTAGTTTCTTAGTTTCTTAGTTTCTTAGTTTCTTAGTTTCTTAGTTTCTTAGTTTCTTAGTTTCTTAGTTTCTTAGTTTCTTAGTTTCTTAGTTTCTTAGTTTCTTAGTTTCTTAGTTTCTTAGTTTCTTAGTTTCCTAGTTTCTTAGTTTCTTAGTTTCTTAGTTTCTTAGTTTCTTAGTTTCTTAGTTTCTTAGTTTCTTAGTTTCTTAGTTTCTTAGTTTCTTAGTTTCTTAGTTTCTTAGTTTCTTAGTTTCTTAGTTTCTTAGTTTCTTAGTTTCTTAGTTTATTAGTTTCTTAGTTTCTTAGTTTCTTAGTTTCTTAGTTTCTTTGTTTCTTAGTTTATTAGTTTCTTAGTTTCTTAGTTTCTTAGTTTCTTAGTTTCTTAGTTTCTTAGTTTCTTAGTTTCTTAGTTTCATAGTTTCTTAGATTCTTAGTTTCCTAGTTTCTTAGTTTCTTAGTTTCTTAGTTTCTTAGTTTATTAGTTTCTTAGTTTCTTAGCTTCTTAGTTTCTTAGTTTCTTAGTTTCTTAGATTCTTAGTTTCCTAGTTTCTTAGTTTCGTAGTTTCTTAGTTCCTTAGTTTCTTAGTTTCTTAGTTTGTCAGTTTGTCAGTTTCTTAGTTTCTTAGTTTCTTAGTTTCTTATTTTCTTAGTTTCTTAGTTTCTTAGTTTCTTAATTTCTTAGTTTCTTAGTTTCTTAGTTTCTTAGTTTCTTAGTTTCTTAGTTTCTTAGTTTCTTAGTTTCTTAGCTTCTTAGTTTCTTAGTTTCTTAGTTTCTTAGTTTCAAAGTTTCTTAGTTTCTTAGTTTCTTAGTTTCTTAGTTTCTTAGTTTCTTAGTTTCTTAGTTTCTTAGTTTCTAAGTTTCTTAGTTTCTTAGTTTCATAGTTTCATAGTTTCTTAGTTTCTTAGTTTCCTAGTTTCTTAGTTTCTTAGTTTCTTAGTTTCTTAGTTTCTTTATTTCTTAGTTTCTTAGTTTCTTAGTTTCTTAGTTTCTTAGTTTCTTAGTTTCTTAGTTTCTTAGTTTCTTAGTTTCTTAGTTTCTTAGTTTCTTAGTTTGTCAGTTTGTTCGTTTCTTAGTTTCATAGTTTCTTAGTTTCTTAATTTCTTAATTTCTTAATTTCTTAGTTTCTTAGTTTCTTAGTTTCTTAGTTTCTTAGTTTCTTAGTTTCTTAGTTTCTGAGTTTCTTAGTTTCTTAGTTTCTTAGTTTCTTAGTTTCTTAGTTTCTTAGTTTCTTAGTTTCTTAGTTTCTTAGTTTCTTAGTTTCTTAGTTTCTTAGTTTCTTAGTTTCTTAGTTTCTTAGTTTCTTAGTTTCTTAGTTTCTTAGTTTCTTAGTTTCTTAGTTTCTTAGTTTCTTAGTTTCTTAGTTTCTGAGTTTCTTAGTTTCTTAGTTTCTTAGTTTCTTAGTTTCTTAGTTTCTTAGTTTCTTAGTTTCTTAGTTTCTTAGTTTGTCAGTTTGTTCGTTTCTTAGTTTCTTAGTTTCTTAGTTTCTTAATTTCTTAATTTCTTAATTTCTTAGTTTCTTAGTTTCTTAGTTTCTTAGTTTCTTAGTTTCTTAGTTTCTGAGTTTCTTAGTTTCTTAGTTTCTTAGTTTCTTAGTTTCTTAGTTTCTTAGTTTCTTAGTTTCTTAGTTTCTGAGTTTCTTAGTTTCTGAGTTTCTTAGTTTCTGAGTTTCTTAGTTTCTTAGTTTCTTAGTTTCTTAGTTTCTTAGTTTCTTAGTTTCTTAGTTTCTTAGTTTCTTAGTTTCTTAGTTTCTTAGTTTCTTAGTTTCTTAGTTTCTTAGTTTCTTAGTTTCTTAGTTTCTTAGTTTCTTAGTTTCTTAGTTTCTTAGTTTCTTAGTTTCTTAGTTTCTTAGTTTCTTAGTTTCTTAGTTTCTTAGTTTCTTAGTTTCTTAGTTTCTTAGTTTCTTAGTTTCTTAGTTTCTTAGTTTCTTAGTTTCTTAGTTTCTTAGTTTCTTAGTTTCTTAGTTTCTTAGTTTCTTAGTTTCTTAGTTTCTTAGTTTCTTAGTTTCTTAGTTTCTTAGTTTCTTAGTTTCTTAGTTTCTTAGTTTCTTAGTTTCTTAGTTTCTTAGTTTCTTAGTTTCTTAGTTTCTTAGATTCTTAGTTTCTTAGTTTCTTAGTTTCTTAGTTTCTTAGTTTCTTAGTTTCTTAGTTTCTTAGTTTCTTAGTTTCTTAGTTTCTTAGTTTCTTAGTTTCTTAGTTTCTTAGTTTCTTAGTTTCTTAGTTTCTTAGTTTCTTAGTTTCTTAGTTTCTTAGTTTCTTAGTTTGTCAGTTTGTTCGTTTCTTAGTTTGTCAGTTTGTTCGTTTCTTAGTTTCTTAGTTTCTTAGTTTCTTAGTTTCTTAGTTTCTTAGTTTCTTAGTTTCTTAGTTTCTTAGTATCCTAGTTTCTTAGTTTCCTAGTTTCTTAGTTTCTTAGTTTCTTAGTTTCTTAGTTTCTTAGTTTCTTAGTTTCTTAGTTTCTTAGTTTCTTAGTTTCTTAGTTTCTTAGTTTCTTAGTTTCTTAGTTTCTTAGTTTGTCAGTTTGTCAATTTGTCAGTTTGTTCGTTTCTTAGTTTCTTAGTTTCTTAGTTTCTTAGTTTCTTAGTTTCTTAGTTTCTTAGTTTCTTAGTTTCTTAGTTTCTTAGTTTCTTAGTTTCTTAGTTTCTTAGTTTCTTAGTTTCTTAGTTTCTTAGTTTCTTAGTTTCTTAGTTTCTTAGTTTCTTAGTTTCTTAGTTTCTTAGTTTCTTAATTTCTTAGTTTCTTAGTTTCTTAGTTTCTTAGTTTCTTAGTTTCTTAGTTTCTTAGTTTCTTAATTTCTTAGTTTCTTAGTTTCTTAGTTTCTTAGTTTGTTAGTTTCTTAGTTTCTTAGTTTCTTAGTTTCTTAGTTTCTTAGTTTGTCAGTTTGTTCGTTTCTTAGTTTGTCAGTTTGTTCGTTTCTTAGTTTCTTAGTTGCTTAGTTTCTTAGTTTCTTAGTTTCTTAGTTTCTTAGTTTCTTAGTTTCTTAGTTTCTTAGTTTCTTAGTTTCTTAGTTTCTTAGTTTCTTAGTTTCTTAGTTTCTTAGTTTCTTAGTTTCTTAGTTTCTTAGTTTCTTAGTTTCTTAGTTTCTTAGTTTCTTAGTTTCTTAGTTTCTTAGTTTCTTAGTTTCTTAGTTTCTTTGTTTCTTAGTTTCTTAGTTTCTTAGTTTCTTAGTTTCTTGGTTTCTTAGTTTCTTAGTTTCTTAGTTTCTTAGTTTCTTAGTTTCTTAGTTTCTTAGTTTCTTAGTTTCTTAGTTTCTTAGTTTCTTAGTTTCTTAGTTTCTTAGTTTCTTAGTTTCTTAGTATCTTAGTTTCTTAGTTTCTTAGTTTCTTAGTTTGTCAGTTTGTTCGTTTCTTAGTTTGTCAGTTTGTTCGTTTCTTATTTTCTTAGTTTCTTAGTTTCTTAGTTTCTTAGTTTCTTAGTTTCTTAGTTTCTTAGTTTCTTAGTTTCTTAGTTTCTTAGTTTCTTAGTTTCTTAGTTTCTTAGTTTCTTAGTTTCTTAGTTTCTTAGTTTCTTAGTTTCTTAGTTTGTTCGTTTCTTAGTTTCTTAGTTTCTTAGTTTCTTAGTTTCTGAGTTTCTTAGTTTCTTAGTTTCTTAGTTTCTTAGTTTCTTAGTTTCTTAGTTTCTTAGTTTCTTAGTTTCTTAGTTTGTCAGTTTGTCAATTTGTCAGTTTGTTCGTTTCCTAGTTTCTTAGTTTCTTAGTTTCTTAGTTTCTTAGTTTCTTAGTTTCTTAGTTTCTTAGTTTCTTAGTTTCTTAGTTTCTTAGTTTCTTAGTTTCTTAGTTTCTTAGTTTCTTAGTTTCTTAGTTTGTCAGTTTGTCAATTTGTCAGTTTGTTCGTTTCTTAGTTTCTTAGTTTCTTAGTTTCTTAGTTTCTTAGTTTCTTAGTTTCTTAGTTTTTTAGTTTGTCAGTTTGTTGGTTTCTTAGTTTCTTAGTTTCTTAGTTTGTCAGTTTGTCAATTTGTCAGTTTGTTCGTTTCTTAGTTTCTTAGTTTCTTAGTTTCTTAGTTTCTTAGTTTCTAATTTTCTCAGTTTCTCAGTTTCTCAGTTTCTCAGTTTCCTAGTTTCTTAGTTTCTTAGTTTCTTAGTTTCTTAGTTTCTTAGTTTCTTAGTTTCTTAGTTTCTTAGTTTCTTAGTTTCTTAGTTTCTTAGTTTCTTAGTTTCTTAGTTTCTTAGTTTCTTAGTTTCTTAGTTTCCTAGTTTCTTAGTTTCTTAGTTTCTTAGTTTCTTAGTTTCTTAGTTTCTTAGTTTCTTAGTTTCTTAGTTTCTTAGTTTCTTAGTTTCTTAGTTTCTTAGTTTCTTAGTTTCTTAGTTTCTTAGTTTCTTAGTTTCTTAGTTTCTTAGTTTATTAGTTTCTTAGTTTCTTAGTTTCTTAGTTTCTTAGTTTCTTTGTTTCTTAGTTTATTAGTTTCTTAGTTTCTTAGTTTCTTAGTTTCTTAGTTTCTTAGTTTCTTAGTTTCTTAGTTTCTTAGTTTCATAGTTTCTTAGATTCTTAGTTTCCTAGTTTCTTAGTTTCTTAGTTTCTTAGTTTCTTAGTTTATTAGTTTCTTAGTTTCTTAGCTTCTTAGTTTCTTAGTTTCTTAGTTTCTTAGATTCTTAGTTTCCTAGTTTCTTAGTTTCGTAGTTTCTTAGTTCCTTAGTTTCTTAGTTTCTTAGTTTGTCAGTTTGTCAGTTTCTTAGTTTCTTAGTTTCTTAGTTTCTTATTTTCTTAGTTTCTTAGTTTCTTAGTTTCTTAATTTCTTAGTTTCTTAGTTTCTTAGTTTCTTAGTTTCTTAGTTTCTTAGTTTCTTAGTTTCTTAGTTTCTTAGCTTCTTAGTTTCTTAGTTTCTTAGTTTCTTAGTTTCAAAGTTTCTTAGTTTCTTAGTTTCTTAGTTTCTTAGTTTCTTAGTTTCTTAGTTTCTTAGTTTCTTAGTTTCTAAGTTTCTTAGTTTCTTAGTTTCATAGTTTCATAGTTTCTTAGTTTCTTAGTTTCCTAGTTTCTTAGTTTCTTAGTTTCTTAGTTTCTTAGTTTCTTTATTTCTTAGTTTCTTAGTTTCTTAGTTTCTTAGTTTCTTAGTTTCTTAGTTTCTTAGTTTCTTAGTTTCTTAGTTTCTTAGTTTCTTAGTTTGTCAGTTTGTTCGTTTCTTAGTTTCTTAGTTTCTTAGTTTCTTAATTTCTTAATTTCTTAATTTCTTAGTTTCTTAGTTTCTTAGTTTCTTAGTTTCTTAGTTTCTTAGTTTCTTAGTTTCTGAGTTTCTTAGTTTCTTAGTTTCTTAGTTTCTTAGTTTCTTAGTTTCTTAGTTTCTTAGTTTCTTAGTTTCTTAGTTTCTTAGTTTCTTAGTTTCTTAGTTTCTTAGTTTCTTAGTTTCTTAGTTTCTTAGTTTCTTAGTTTCTTAGTTTCTTAGTTTCTTAGTTTCTTAGTTTCTTAGTTTCTTAGTTTCTGAGTTTCTTAGTTTCTTAGTTTCTTAGTTTCTTAGTTTCTTAGTTTCTTAGTTTCTTAGTTTCTTAGTTTCTTAGTTTCTTAGTTTCTTAGTTTCTTAGTTTGTCAGTTTGTTCGTTTCTTAGTTTCTTAGTTTCTTAGTTTCTTAATTTCTTAATTTCTTAATTTCTTAGTTTCTTAGTTTCTTAGTTTCTTAGTTTCTTAGTTTCTTAGTTTCTGAGTTTCTTAGTTTCTTAGTTTCTTAGTTTCTTAGTTTCTTAGTTTCTTAGTTTCTTAGTTTCTTAGTTTCTGAGTTTCTTAGTTTCTGAGTTTCTTAGTTTCTGAGTTTCTTAGTTTCTTAGTTTCTTAGTTTCTTAGTTTCTTAGTTTCTTAGTTTCTTAGTTTCTTAGTTTCTTAGTTTCTTAGTTTCTTAGTTTCTTAGTTTCTTAGTTTCTTAGTTTCTTAGTTTCTTAGTTTCTTAGTTTCTTAGTTTCTTAGTTTCTTAGTTTCTTAGTTTCTTAGTTTTTTAGTTTGTCAGTTTGTTGGTTTCTTAGTTTCTTAGTTTCTTAGTTTGTCAGTTTGTCAATTTGTCAGTTTGTTCGTTTCTTAGTTTCTTAGTTTCTTAGTTTCTTAGTTTCTAATTTTCTCAGTTTCTCAGTTTCTCAGTTTCTCAGTTTCCTAGTTTCTTAGTTTCTTAGTTTCTTAGTTTCTTAGTTTCTTAGTTTCTTAGTTTCTTAGTTTCTTAGTTTCTTAGTTTCTTAGTTTCTTAGTTTCTTAGTTTCTTAGTTTCTTAGTTTCCTAGTTTCTTAGTTTCTTAGTTTCTTAGTTTCTTAGTTTCTTAGTTTCTTAGTTTCTTAGTTTCTTAGTTTCTTAGTTTCTTAGTTTCTTAGTTTCTTAGTTTCTTAGTTTCTTAGTTTCTTAGTTTCTTAGTTTCTTAGTTTCTTAGTTTCTTAGTTTCTTAGTTTCTTAGTTTCTTTGTTTCTTAGTTTATTAGTTTCTTAGTTTCTTAGTTTCTTAGTTTCTTAGTTTCTTAGTTTCTTAGTTTCTTAGTTTCTTAGTTTCTTAGATTCTTAGTTTCCTAGTTTCTTAGTTTCTTAGTTTCTTAGTTTATTAGTTTCTTAGTTTCTTAGCTTCTTAGTTTCTTAGTTTCTTAGTTTCTTAGATTCTTAGTTTCCTAGTTTCTTAGTTTCGTAGTTTCTTAGTTCCTTAGTTTCTTAGTTTCTTAGTTTGTCAGTTTGTCAGTTTCTTAGTTTCTTAGTTTCTTAGATTCTTATTTTCTTAGTTTCTTAGTTTCTTAATTTCTTAGTTTCTTAGTTTCTTAGTTTCTTAGTTTCTTAATTTCTTAGTTTCTTAGTTTCTTAGTTTCTTAGTTTGTTAGTTTCTTAGTTTCTTAGTTTCTTAGTTTCTTAGTTTCTTAGTTTGTCAGTTTGTTCGTTTCTTAGTTTGTCAGTTTGTTCGTTTCTTAGTTTCTTAGTTGCTTAGTTTCTTAGTTTCTTAGTTTCTTAGTTTCTTAGTTTCTTAGTTTCTTAGTTTCTTAGTTTCTTAGTTTCTTAGTTTCTTAGTTTCTTAGTTTCTTAGTTTCTTAGTTTCTTAGTTTCTTAGTTTCTTAGTTTCTTAGTTTCTTAGTTTCTTAGTTTCTTAGTTTCTTAGTTTCTTAGTTTCTTAGTTTCTTAGTTTCTTAGTTTCTTAGCTTCTTAGTTTCTTAGTTTCTTAGTTTCTTAGATTCTTAGTTTCCTAGTTTCTTAGTTTCGTAGTTTCTTAGTTCCTTAGTTTCTTAGTTTCTTAGTTTGTCAGTTTGTCAGTTTCTTAGTTTCTTAGTTTCTTAGTTTCTTATTTTCTTAGTTTCTTAGTTTCTTAGTTTCTTAATTTCTTAGTTTCTTAGTTTCTTAGTTTCTTAGTTTCTTAGTTTCTTAGTTTCTTAGTTTCTTAGTTTCTTAGTTTCTTAGTTTCTTAGTTTCTTAGTTTCTTAGTTTCTTAGTTTCTTAGTTTCTTAGTTTCTTAGTTTCTTAGTTTCTTAGTTTCTTAGTTTCTTAGTTTCTTAGTTTCTTAGTTTCTTAGTTTCTTAGTTTCTTAGTTTCTTAGTTTCTTAGCTTCTTAGTTTCTTAGTTTCTTAGTTTCTTAGATTCTTAGTTTCCTAGTTTCTTAGTTTCGTAGTTTCTTAGTTCCTTAGTTTCTTAGTTTCTTAGTTTGTCAGTTTGTCAGTTTCTTAGTTTCTTAGTTTCTTAGTTTCTTATTTTCTTAGTTTCTTAGTTTCTTAGTTTCTTAATTTCTTAGTTTCTTAGTTTCTTAGTTTCTTAGTTTCTTAGTTTCTTAGTTTCTTAGTTTCTTAGTTTCTTAGTTTCTTAGCTTCTTAGTTTCTTAGTTTCTTAGTTTCTTAGTTTCAAAGTTTCTTAGTTTCTTAGTTTCTTAGTTTCTTAGTTTCTTAGTTTCTTAGTTTCTTAGTTTCTTAGTTTCTTAGTTTCTAAGTTTCTTAGTTTCTTAGTTTCATAGTTTCATAGTTTCTTAGTTTCTTAGTTTCCTAGTTTCTTAGTTTCTTAGTTTCTTAGTTTCTTAGTTTCTTTATTTCTTAGTTTCTTAGTTTCTTAGTTTCTTAGTTTCTTAGTTTCTTAGTTTCTTAGTTTCTTAGTTTCTTAGTTTCTTAGTTTCTTAGTTTCTTAGTTTCTTAGTTTCTTAGTTTCTTAGTTTCTTAGTTTCTTAGTTTCTTAGTTTCTTAGTTTCTGAGTTTCTTAGTTTCTTAGTTTCTTAGTTTCTTAGTTTCTTAGTTTCTTAGTTTCTTAGTTTCTTAGTTTCTTAGTTTCTTAGTTTCTTAGTTTGTCAGTTTGTTCGTTTCTTAGTTTCTTAGTTTCTTAGTTTCTTAATTTCTTAATTTCTTAATTTCTTAGTTTCTTAGTTTCTTAGTTTCTTAGTTTCTTAGTTTCTTAGTTTCTTAGTTTCTTAGTTTCTGAGTTTCTTAGTTTCTTAGTTTCTTAGTTTCTTAGTTTCTGAGTTTCTTAGTTTCTTAGTTTCTTAGTTTCTTAGTTTCTTAGTTTCTTAGTTTCTTAGTTTCTTAGTTTCTTAGTTTCTTAATTTCTTAGTTTCTTAGTTTCTTAGTTTCTTAGTTTCTTAGTTTCTTAGTTTCTTAGTTTCTTAGTTTCTTAGTTGCTTAGTTTCTTAGTTTCTTAGTTTCCTAGTTTCTTAGTTTCTTAGTTTCTTAGTTTCTTAGTTTCTTAGTTTCTTAGTTTTTTAGTTTGTCAGTTTGTTGGTTTCTTAGTTTCTTAGTTTCTTAGTTTGTCAGTTTGTCAAATTGTCAGTTTGTTCGTTTCTTAGTTTCTTAGTTTCTTAGTTTCTTAGTTTCTTAGTTTCTAATTTTCTCAGTTTCTCAGTTTCTCAGTTTCTCAGTTTCCTAGTTTCTTAGTTTCTTAGTTTCTTAGTTTCTTAGTTTCTTAGTTTCTTAGTTTCTTAGTTTCTTAGTTTCTTAGTTTCTTAGTTTCTTAGTTTCTTAGTTTCTTAGTTTCCTAGTTTCTTAGTTTCTTAGTTTCTTAGTTTCTTAGTTTCTTAGTTTCTTAGTTTCTTAGTTTCTTAGTTTCTTAGTTTCTTAGTTTCTTAGTTTCTTAGTTTCTTAGTTTCTTAGTTTCTTAGTTTCTTAGTTTGTCAGTTTGTTCGTTTCTTAGTTTCTTAGTTTCTTAGTTTCTTAGTTTCTTAGTTTCTTAGTTTCTTAGTTTCTTAGTTTCTTAGTTTCTTAGTTTCTTAGTTTCTTAGTTTCTTAGTTTCTTAGTTTCTTAGTTTCTTAGTTTCTTAGTTTCTGAGTTTCTTAGTTTCTGAGTTTCTTAGTTTCTTAGTTTCTTAGTTTCTTAGTTTCTTAGTTTCTTAGTTTCTTAGTTTCTTAGTTTCTTAGTTTCTTAGTTTCTTAGTTTCTTAGTTTCTTAGTTTCTTAGTTTCTTAGTTTCTTAGTTTCTTAGTTTCTTAGTTTCTTAGTTTCTTAGTTTCTTAGTTTCTTAGTTTCTTAGTTTCTTAGTTTCTTAGTTTCTTAGTTTCTTAGTTTCTTAGTTTCTTAGTTTCTTAGTTTCTTAGTTTCTTAGTTTCTTAGTTTCTTAGTTTCTTAGTTTCTTAGTTTCTTAGTTTCTTAGTTTCTTAGTTTCTTAGTTTCTTAGTTTCTTAGTTTCTTAGTTTCTTAGTTTCTTAGTTTCTTAGTTTCTTAGTTTCTTAGTTTCTTAGTTTCTTAGTTTCTTAGTTTCTTAGTTTCTTAGTTTCTGAGTTTCTTAGTTTCTGAGTTTCTTAGTTTCATAGTTTCTTAGTTTCTTAGTTTCTGAGTTTCTTAGTTTCTTAGTTTCTTAGTTTCTTATTTTCTTAGTTTCTTAATTTCTTATTTTCTTAGTTTCTGAGTTTCTTAGTTTCTTAGTTTCTTAGTTTCTTAGCTTCTTAGTTTCTTAGTTTCTTAGTTTCAAAGTTTCTTAGTTTCTTAGTTTCTTAGTTTCTTAGTTTCTTAGTTTCTTAGTTTCTAAGTTTCTAAGTTTCTTAGTTTCATAGTTTCTTAGTTTCTTAGTTTCTTTGTTTCTTAGTTTCTTAGTTTCTTAGTTTCTTAGTTTCTTAGTTTCTTAGTTTCTTAGTTTCTTAGTTTCTTAGTTTCTTAGTTTCTTAGTTTCTTAGTTTCTTAGTTTCTTAGTTTCTTAGTTTCTTAGTTTCTTAGTTTCTTAGTTTCTTAGTTTCTTAGTTTCTTAGTTTCTTAGTTTCTTAGTTTCTTAGTTTCTTAGTTTCTTAGTTTCTTAGTTCCATAGTTTCTTAGTTTCTTAGTTTCTTAGTTTCTTAGTTTCTTAGTTTCTTAGTTTCTTAGTTTCTTAGTTTCTTAGTTTCTTAGTTTCTTAGTTTCTTAGTTTCTTAGTTTCTTAGTTTCTTAGTTTCTTAGTTTCTTAGTTTCTTAGTTTCTTAGTTTCTTAGTTTGTCAGTTTGTTCGTTTCTTAGCTTGTCAGTTTGTTCGTTTCTTAGTTTCTTAGTTTCTTAGTTTCTTAGTTTCTTAGTTTCTTAGTTTCTTAGTTTCTTAGTTTCTTAGTATCCTAGTTTCTTAGTTTCCTAGTTTCTTAGTTTCTTAGTTTCTTAGTTTCTTAGTTTCTTAGTTTCTTAGTTTCTTAGTTTCTTAGTTTCTTAGTTTCTTAGTTTCTTAGTTTCTTAGTTTGTCAGTTTGTCAATTTGTCAGTTTGTTCGTTTCTTAGTTTCTTAGTTTCTTAGTTTCTTAGTTTCTTAGTTTCTTAGTTTCTTAGTTTCTTAGTTTCTTAGTTTCTTAGTTTCTTAGTTTCTTAGTTTCTTAGTTTCTTAGTTTCTTAGTTTCTTAGTTTCTTAGTTTCTTAGTTTCTTAGTTTCTTAGTTTCTTAGTTTCTTAGTTTCTTAGTTTCTTAGTTTCTTAGTTTCTTAGTTTCTTAGTTTCTTAGTTTCTTAGTTTCTTAGTTTCTTAGTTTCTTAGTTTCTTAGTTTCTTAGTTTCTTAGTTTCTTAGTTTCTTAGTTTCTTAGTTTCTTAGTTTCTTAGTTTCTTAGTTTCTTAGTTTCTTAGTTTCTTAGTTTCTTAGTTTCTTAGTTTCTTAGTTTCTTAGTTTCTTAGTTTCTTAGTTTCTTAGTTTCTTAGTTTCTTAGTTTCTTAGTTTCTTAGTTTCTTAGTTTCTTAGTTTCTTAGTTTCTTTGTTTCTTAGTTTCTTAGTTTCTTAGTTTCTTAGTTTCTTAGTTTCTTAGTTTCTTAGTTTCTTAGTTTCTTAGTTTCTTAGTTTCTTAGTTTCTTAGTTTCTTAGTTTCTTAGTTTCTTAGTTTCTTAGTTTCTTAGTTTCTTAGTTTCTTAGTTTCTTAGTATCTTAGTTTCTTAGTTTCTTAGTTTCTTAGTTTGTCAGTTTGTTCGTTTCTTAGTTTGTCAGTTTGTTCGTTTCTTAGTTTCTTAGTTTCTTAGTTTCTTAGTTTCTTAGTTTCTTAGTTTCTTAGTTTCTTAGTTTCTTAGTTTCTTAGTTTCTTAGTTTCTTAGTTTCTTAGTTTCTTAGTTTCTTAGTTTCTTAGTTTCTTAGTTTCTTAGTTTCTTAGTTTCTTAGTTTCTTAGTTTCTTAGTTTCTTAGTTCCTTAGTTTCTTAGTTTCTTAGTTTCTTAGTTTCTTAGTTTCTTAGTTTCTTAGTTTCTTAGTTTCTTAGTTTCTTAGTTTCTTAGTTTCTTAGTTTCTTAGTTTCTTAGTTTCTTAGTTTCTTAGTTTCTTAGTTTCTTAGTTTCTTAGTTTCTTAGTTTGTCAGTTTGTTCGTTTCTTAGTTTGTCAGTTTGTTCGTTTCTTAGTTTCTTAGTTTCTTAGTTTCTTAGTTTCTTAGTTTCTTAGTTTCTTAGTTTCTTAGTTTCTTAGTATCCTAGTTTCTTAGTTTCCTAGTTTCTTAGTTTCTTAGTTTCTTAGTTTCTTAGTTTCTTAGTTTCTTAGTTTCTTAGTTTCTTAGTTTCTTAGTTTCTTAGTTTCTTAGTTTCTTAGTTTCTTAGTTTGTCAGTTTGTCAATTTGTCAGTTTGTTCGTTTCTCAGTTTCTTAGTTTCTTAGTTTCTTAGTTTCTTAGTTTCTTAGTTTCTTAGTTTCTTAGTTTCTTAGTTTCTTAGTTTCTTAGTTTCTTAGTTTCTTAGTTTCTTAGTTTCTTAGTTTCTTAGTTTCTTAGTTTCTTAATTTCTTAGTTTCTTAGTTTCTTAGTTTCTTAGTTTCTTAGTTTCTTAGTTTCTTAGTTTCTTAATATCTTAGTTTCTTAGTTTCTTAGTTTCTTAGTTTCTTAGTTTCTTAGTTTCTTAGTTTCTTAGTTTCTTAGTTTGTCAGTTTGTTCGTTTCTTAGTTTGTCAGTTTGTTCGTTTCTTAGTTTCGTAGTTGCTTAGTTTCTTAATTTCTTAGTTTCTTAGTTTCTTAGTTTCTTAGTTTCTTAGTTTCTTAGTTTCTTAGTTTCTTAGTTTCTTAGTTTCTTAGTTTCTTAGTTTCTTAGTTTCTTAGTTTCTTAGTTTCTTAGTTTCTTAGTTTCTTAGTTTCTTAGTTTCTTAGTTTCTTAGTTTCTTAGTTTCTTAGTTTCTTAGTTTCTTAGTTTCTTAGTTTCTTAGTTTCTTAGTTTCTTTGTTTCTTAGTTTCTTAGTTTCTTAGTTTCTTAGTTTCTTAGTTTCTTAGTTTCTTAGTTTCTTAGTTTCTTAGTTTCTTAGTTTCTTAGTTTCTTAGTTTCTTAGTTTCTTAGTTTCTTAGTTTCTTAGTTTCTTAGTTTCTTAGTTTCTTAGTTTCTTAGTTTCTTAGTTTCTTAGTTTCTTAGTTTCTTAGTTTCTTAGTTTCTTAGTTTCTTAGTTTCTTAGTTTCTTAGTTTCTTAGTTTCTTAGTTTCTTAGTTTCTTAGTTTCTTAGTTTCTTAGTTTCTTAGTTTCTTAGTTTCTTAGTTTCTTAGTTTCTTAGTTTCTTAGTTTCTTAGTTTCTTAGTTTCTTAGTTTCTTAGTTTCTTAGTTTCTTAGTTTCTTAGTTTCTTAGTTTCTTAGTTTCTTAGTTTCTTAGTTTCTTAGTTTCTTAGTTTCTTAGTTTCTTAGTATCTTAGTTTCTTAGTTTCTTAGTTTCTTAGTTTGTCAGTTTGTTCGTTTCTTAGTTTGTCAGTTTGTTCGTTTCTTAGTTTCTTAGTTTCTTAGTTTCTTAGTTTCTTAGTTTCTTAGTTTCTTAGTTTCTTAGTTTCTTAGTTTCTTAGTTTCTTAGTTTCTTAGTTTCTTAGTTTCTTAGTTTCTTAGTTTCTTAGTTTCTTAGTTTCTTAGTTTCTTAGTTTCTTAGTTTCTTAGTTTCTTAGTTTCTTAGTTTCTTAGTTTCTTAGTTTCTTAGTTTCTTAGTTTCTTAGTTTCTTAGTTTCTTAGTTTCTTAGTTTCTTTGTTTCTTAGTTTCTTAGTTTCTTAGTTTCTTAGTTTCTTAGTTTCTTAGTTTCTTAGTTTCTTAGTTTCTTAGTTTCTTAGTTTCTTAGTTTTTTAGTTTGTCAGTTTGTTGGTTTCTTAGTTTCTTAGTTTCTTAGTTTGTCAGTTTGTCAATTTGTCAGTTTGTTCGGTTCTTAGTTTCTTAGTTTCTTAGTTTCTTAGTTTCTTAGTTTCTTAGTTTCTTAGTTTCTTAGTTTCATAGTTTCTTAGATTCTTAGTTTCCTAGTTTCTTAGTTTCTTAGTTTCTTAGTTTCTTAGTTTATTAGTTTCTTAGTTTCTTAGCTTCTTAGTTTCTTAGTTTCTTAGTTTCTTAGATTCTTAGTTTCCTAGTTTCTTAGTTTCGTAGTTTCTTAGTTCCTTAGTTTCTTAGTTTCTTAGTTTGTCAGTTTGTCAGTTTCTTAGTTTCTTAGTTTCTTAGTTTCTTATTTTCTTAGTTTCTTAGTTTCTTAGTTTCTTAATTTCTTAGTTTCTTAGTTTCTGAGTTTCTTAGTTTCTTAGTTTCTTAGTTTCTTAGTTTCTTAGTTTCTTAGCTTCTTAGTTTCTTAGTTTCTTAGTTTCTTAGTTTCAAAGTTTCTTAGTTTCTTAGTTTCTTAGTTTCTTAGTTTCTTAGTTTCTTAGTTTCTTAGTTTCTTAGTTTCTTAGTTTCTTAGTTTCTAAGTTTCTTAGTTTCTTAGTTTCATAGTTTCATAGTTTCTTAGTATCTTAGTTTCCTAGTTTCTTAGTTTCTTAGTTTCTTAGTTTCTTAGTTTCTTAGTTTCTTAGTTTCTTAGTTTCTTTATTTCTTAGTTTCTTAGTTTCTTAGTTTCTTAGTTTCTTAGTTTCTTAGTTTCTTAGTTTCTTAGTTTCTTAGTTTCTTAGTTTCTTAGTTTCTTAGTTTCTTAGTTTCTTAGTTTCTTAGTTTCTTAGTTTCTTAGTTTCTTAGTTTCTTAGTTTCTTAGTTTCTTAGTTTCTTAGTTTCTTAGTTTCTTAGTTTCTTAGTTTCTTAGTTTCTTAGTTTCTTAGTTTCTTAGTTTCTTAGTTTCTTTGTTTCTTAGTTTCTTAGTTTCTTAGTTTCTTAGTTTCTTAGTTTCTTAGTTTCTTAGTTTCTTAGTTTCTTAGTTTCTTAGTTTCTTAGTTTCTTAGTTTCTTAGTTTCTTAGTTTCTTAGTTTCTTAGTTTCTTAGTTGCTTAGTTTCTTAATTTCTTAGTTTCTTAGTTTCTTAGTTTCTTAGTTTCTTAGTTTCTTAGTTTCTTAGTTTCTTAGTTTCTTAGTTTCTTAGTTTCTTAGTTTCTTAGTTTCTTAGTTTCTTAGTTTCTTAGTTTCTTAGTTTCTTAGTTTCTTAGTTTCTTAGTTTCTTAGTTTCTTAGTTTCTTAGTTTCTTTGTTTCTTAGTTTCTTAGTTTCTTAGTTTCTTAGTTTCTTAGTTTCTTAGTTTCTTAGTTTCTTAGTTTCTTAGTTTCTTAGTTTCTTAGTTTCTTAGTTTCTTAGTTTCTTAGTTTCTTAGTTTCTTAGTTTCTTAGTTTCTTAGTTTCTTAGTTTCTTAGTTTCTTAGTTTCTTAGTTTCTTAGTTTCTTAGTTTCTTAGTTTCTTAGTTTCTTAGTTTCTTAGTTTCTTAGTTTCTTAGTTTCTTAGTTTCTTAGTTTCTTAGTTTCTTAGTTTCTTAGTTTCTTAGTTTCTTAGTTTCTTAGTTTCTTAGTTTCTTAGTTTCTTAGTTTCTTAGTTTCTTAGTTTCTTAGTTTCTTAGTTTCTTAGTTTCTTAGTTTCTTAGTTTCTTAGTTTCTTAGTTTCTTAGTTTCTTAGTTTCTTAGTTTCTTAGTTTCTTAGTTTCTTAGTTTCTTAGTTTCTTAGTTTCTTAGTTTCTTAGTTTCTTAGTTTCTTAGTTTCTTAGTTTCTTAGTATCTTAGTTTCTTAGTTTCTTAGTTTCTTAGTTTGTCAGTTTGTTCGTTTCTTAGTTTGTCAGTTTGTTCGTTTCTTAGTTTCTTAGTTTCTTAGTTTCTTAGTTTCTTAGTTTCTTAGTTTCTTAGTTTCTTAGTTTCTTAGTTTCTTAGTTTCTTAGTTTCTTAGTTTCTTAGTTTCTTAGTTTCTTAGTTTCTTAGTTTCTTAGTTTCTTAGTTTCTTAGTTTCTTAGTTTCTTAGTTTCTTAGTTTCTTAGTTTCTTAGTTTCTTAGTTTCTTAGTTTCTTAGTTTCTTAGTTTCTTAGTTTCTTAGTTTCTTAGTTTCTTTGTTTCTTAGTTTCTTAGTTTCTTAGTTTCTTAGTTTCTTAGTTTCTTAGTTTCTTAGTTTCTTAGTTTCTTAGTTTCTTAGTTTCTTAGTTTTTTAGTTTGTCAGTTTGTTGGTTTCTTAGTTTCTTAGTTTCTTAGTTTGTCAGTTTGTCAATTTGTCAGTTTGTTCGGTTCTTAGTTTCTTAGTTTCTTAGTTTCTTAGTTTCTTAGTTTCTTAGTTTCTTAGTTTCTTAGTTTCATAGTTTCTTAGATTCTTAGTTTCCTAGTTTCTTAGTTTCTTAGTTTCTTAGTTTCTTAGTTTATTAGTTTCTTAGTTTCTTAGCTTCTTAGTTTCTTAGTTTCTTAGTTTCTTAGATTCTTAGTTTCCTAGTTTCTTAGTTTCGTAGTTTCTTAGTTCCTTAGTTTCTTAGTTTCTTAGTTTGTCAGTTTGTCAGTTTCTTAGTTTCTTAGTTTCTTAGTTTCTTATTTTCTTAGTTTCTTAGTTTCTTAGTTTCTTAATTTCTTAGTTTCTTAGTTTCTGAGTTTCTTAGTTTCTTAGTTTCTTAGTTTCTTAGTTTCTTAGTTTCTTAGCTTCTTAGTTTCTTAGTTTCTTAGTTTCTTAGTTTCAAAGTTTCTTAGTTTCTTAGTTTCTTAGTTTCTTAGTTTCTTAGTTTCTTAGTTTCTTAGTTTCTTAGTTTCTTAGTTTCTAAGTTTCTTAGTTTCTTAGTTTCATAGTTTCATAGTTTCTTAGTATCTTAGTTTCCTAGTTTCTTAGTTTCTTAGTTTCTTAGTTTCTTAGTTTCTTAGTTTCTTAGTTTCTTTATTTCTTAGTTTCTTAGTTTCTTAGTTTCTTAGTTTCTTAGTTTCTTAGTTTCTTAGTTTCTTAGTTTCTTAGTTTCTTAGTTTCTTAGTTTCTTAGTTTCTTAGTTTCTTAGTTTCTTAGTTTCTTAGTTTCTTAGTTTCTTAGTTTCTTAGTTTCTTAGTTTCTTAGTTTCTTAGTTTCTTAGTTTCTTAGTTTCTTAGTTTCTGAGTTTCTTAGTTTCTTAGTTTCTTAGTTTCTTAGTTTCTTAGTTTCTTAGTTTCTTAGTTTCTTAGTTTCTTAGTTTGTCAGTTTGTTCGTTTCTTAGTTTCTTAGTTTCTTAGTTTCTTAATTTCTTAATTTCTTAATTTCTTAGTTTCTTAGTTTCTTAGTTTCTTAGTTTCTTAGTTTCTTAGTTTCTTAGTTTCTTAGTTTCTGAGTTTCTTAGTTTCTTAGTTTCTTAGTTTCTTAGTTTCTGAGTTTCTTAGTTTCTTAGTTTCTTAGTTTCTTAGTTTCTTAGTTTCTTAGTTTCTTAGTTTCTTAGTTTCTTAATTTCTTAGTTTCTTAGTTTCTTAGTTTCTTAGTTTCTTAGTTTCTTAGTTTCTTAGTTTCTTAGTTTCTTAGTTTCTTAGTTTCTTAGTTTCTTAGTTTCTTAGTTTCTTAGTTTCTTAGTTTCTTAGTTTCTTAGTTTCTTAGTTTCTTAGTTTCTTAGTTTCTTAGTTTCTTAGTTTCTTAGTTTCTTAGTTTCTTAGTTTCTTAGTTTCTTAGTTTCTTAGTTTCTTAGTTTTTTAGTTTGTCAGTTTGTTGGTTTCTTAGTTTCTTAGTTTCTTAGTTTGTCAGTTTGTCAATTTGTCAGTTTGTTCGTTTCTTAGTTTCTTAGTTTCTTAGTTTCTTAGTTTCTAATTTTCTCAGTTTCTCAGTTTCTCAGTTTCCTAGTTTCTTAGTTTCTTAGTTTCTTAGTTTCTTAGTTTCTTAGTTTCTTAGTTTCTTAGTTTCTTAGTTTCTTAGTTTCTTAGTTTCTTAGTTTCTTAGTTTCTTAGTTTCCTAGTTTCTTAGTTTCTTAGTTTCTTAGTTTCTTAGTTTCTTAGTTTCTTAGTTTCTTAGTTTCTTAGTTTCTTAGTTTCTTAGTTTCTTAGTTTCTTAGTTTCTTAGTTTCTTAGTTTCTTAGTTTCTTAGTTTCTTAGTTTCTTAGTTTCTTAGTTTCTTAGTTTCTTAGTTTCTTAGTTTCTTAGTTTCTTAGTTTCTTAGTTTCTTTGTTTCTTAGTTTATTAGTTTCTTAGTTTCTTAGTTTCTTAGTTTCTTAGTTTCTTAGTTTCTTAGTTTCTTAGATTCTTAGTTTCCTAGTTTCTTAGTTTCTTAGTTTCTTAGTTTCTTAGTTTCTTAGTTTCTTAGTTTCTTAGTTTCTTAGTTTCTTAGTTTCTTAGTTTCTTAGTTTCTTAGTTTATTAGTTTCTTAGTTTCTTAGTTTCTTAGTTTCTTAGTTTCTTAGTTTCTTAGTTTCTTAGATTCTTAGTTTCCTAGTTTCTTAGTTTCTTATTTTCTTAGTTTCTTAGTTTCTTAATTTCTTAGTTTCTTAGTTTCTTAGTTTCTTAGTTTCTTAGTTTCTTAGTTTCTTAGTTTCTTAGCTTCTTAGTTTCTTAGTTTCTTAGTTTCTTAGTTTCAAAGTTTCTTAGTTTCTTAGTTTCTTAGTTTCTTAGTTTCTTAGTTTCTTAGTTTCTTAGTTTCTTAGTTTTTTAGTTTGTCAGTTTGTTGGTTTCTTAGTTTCTCAGTTTCTTAGTTTGTCAGTTTGTCAATTTGTCAGTTTGTTCGTTTCCTAGTTTCTTAGTTTCTTAGTTTCTTAGTTTCTTAGTTTCTTAGTTTCTTAGTTTCTTAGATTCTTAGTTTCTTAGTTTCTTAGTTTCTAAGTTTCTTAGTTTCTTAGTTTCATAGTTTCATAGTTTCTTAGTTTCTTAGTTTCTTAGTTCCTTAGTTTCTTAGTTTCTTAGTTTCTTTATTTCTTAGTTCCTTAGTTTCTTAGTTTCTTAGTTTCTTAGTTTCTTAGTTTCTTAGTTTCTTATTTTCTTAGTTTCTTAGTTTCTTAATTTCTTAGTTTCTTAGTTTCTTAGTTTCTTAGTTTCTTAGTTTCTTAGTTCCTTAGCTTCTTAGTTTCTTAGTTTCTTAGTTTCTTAGTTTCTTTGTTTCTTAGTTTATTAGTTTCTTAGTTTCTTAGTTTCTTAGTTTCTTAGTTTCTTAGTTTCTTAGTTTCTTAGTTTCTTAGATTCTTAGTTTCCTAGTTTCTTAGTTTCTTAGTTTCTTAGTTTCTTAGTTTATTAGTTTCTTAGTTTCTTAGCTTCTTAGTTTCTTAGTTTCTTAGTTTCTTAGATTCTTAGTTTCCTAGTTTCTTAGTTTCGTAGTTTCTTAGTTCCTTAGTTTCTTAGTTTCTTAGTTTGTCAGTTTGTCAGTTTCTTAGTTTCTTAGTTTCTTAGATTCTTATTTTCTTAGTTTCTTAGTTTCTTAATTTCTTAGTTTCTTAGTTTCTTAGTTTCTTAGTTTCTTAGTTTCTTAGTTTCTTAGTTTCTTAGCTTCTTAGTTTCTTAGTTTCTTAGTTTCTTAGTTTCAAAGTTTCTTAGTTTCTTAGTTTCTTAGTTTCTTAGTTTCTTAGTTTCTTAGTTTCTTAGTTTCTTAGTTTTTTAGTTTGTCAGTTTGTTGGTTTCTTAGTTTCTTAGTTTCTTAGTTTGTCAGTTTGTCAATTTGTCAGTTTGTTCGTTTCCTAGTTTCTTAGTTTCTTAGTTTCTTAGTTTCTTAGTTTCTTAGTTTCTTAGTTTCTTAGATTCTTAGTTTCTTAGTTTCTTAGTTTCTAAGTTTCTTAGTTTCTTAGTTTCATAGTTTCATAGTTTCTTAGTTTCTTAGTTTCTTAGTTCCTTAGTTTCTTAGTTTCTTAGTTTCTTTATTTCTTAGTTCCTTAGTTTCTTAGTTTCTTAGTTTCTTAGTTTCTTAGTTTCTTATTTTCTTATTTTCTTAGTTTCTTAGTTTCTTAATTTCTTAGTTTCTTAGTTTCTTAGTTTCTTAGTTTCTTAGTTTCTTAGTTCCTTAGCTTCTTAGTTTCTTAGTTTCTTAGTTTCTTAGTTTCTTTGTTTCTTAGTTTATTAGTTTCTTAGTTTCTTAGTTTCTTAGTTTCTTAGTTTCTTAGTTTCTTAGTTTCTTAGTTTCTTAGATTCTTAGTTTCCTAGTTTCTTAGTTTCTTAGTTTCTTAGTTTCTTAGTTTATTAGTTTCTAAGTTTCTTAGCTTCTTAGTTTCTTAGTTTCTTAGTTTCTTAGATTCTTAGTTTCCTAGTTTCTTAGTTTCGTAGTTTCTTAGTTCCTTAGTTTCTTAGTTTCTTAGTTTGTCAGTTTGTCAGTTTCTTAGTTTCTTAGTTTCTTAGTTCCTTATTTTCTTAGTTTCTTAGTTTCTTAGTTTCTTAGTTTCTTAGTTTCTTAGTTTCTTAGTTTCTTAGTTTCTTAGTTTCTTAGTTTCTTAATTTCTTAGTTTCTTAGTTTCTTAGTTTCTTAATTTCTTAGTTTCTTAGTTTCTTAGTTTCTTAGTTTCTTAGTTTCTTATCTTCTTAGTTTCTTAGTTTCTTAGTTTCATAGTTTCTTAGTTTCTTAGTTTCTTAGTTTCTTAGTTTCTTAGTTTCTTAGTTTCTTAGTTTCATAGTTTCTTAGTTTCTTAGTTTCTTAGTTTCTTAGTTTCTTAGTTTCTTAGTTTCTTAGTTTCTTAGTTTCTTTGTTTCTTTGTTTCTTAGTTTCTTAGTTTCTTAGTTTCTTAGTTTCTTAGTTTTTTAGTTCTTTAGTTTCTTAGTTTCTTAGTTTCTTAGTTTCTTAGTTTCTTAGTTTCTTAGTATCTCAGTTTCTTAGTTTCTTAGTTTCTTAGTTTCTTAATTTCTTAGTTTCTTAGTTTCTTAGTTTCTTAGTTTCTTAGTTTCATAGTTTCTTAGTTTCTTAGTTTCTTAGTTTCTTAGTTTCTTAGTTTCTTAGTTTATTAGTTTATTAGTTCCTTAGTTTCTTAGTTCCTTAGTTTCTTAGTTTCTTCGTTTCTTAGTTTCTTAGTTTCTTAGTTTCTTAGTTTCTTAGTTTCTTAGTTTCTTAGTTTCTTAGTTTCTTAGTTTCTTAGTTTCTTAGTTTCTTAGTTTCTTAGTTTATTAGTTTATTAGTTCCTTAGTTTCTTAGTTCCTTAGTTTCTTAGTTTCTTCGTTTCTTAGTTTGTCAGTTTGTTCGTTTCTTAGTTTCTTAGTTTCTTAGTTTCTTAGTTTCTTAGTTTCTTAGTTTCTTAGTTTCTTAGTTTCTTAGTTTCTTAGTTTCTTAGTTTCCTAGTTTCTTAGTTTCTTAGTTTGTCAGTTTGTTCGTTTCTTAGTTTCTTAGTTTCTTAGTTTCTTAGTTTCTTAGTTTCTTAGTTTCTTAGTTTCTTAGTTTCTTAGTTTCTTAGTTTCTTAGTTTCTTAGTTTCTTAGTTTCTTAGTTTCTTAGTTTCTTAGTTTCTTAGTTTCTTAGTTTCTTAGTTTCTTAGTTTCTTAGTTTCTTAGTTTCTTAGTTTCTTAGTTTCTTAGTTTCTTAGTTTCTTAGTTTCTTAGTTTCTTAGTTTCTTAGTTTCTTAGTTTCTTAGTTTCTTAGTTTCTTAGTTTCTTAGTTTCTTAGTTTCTTAGTTTCTTAGTTTCTTAGTTTCTTAGTTTCTTAGTTTCTTAGTTTCTTAGTTTCTTAGTTTCTTAGTTTCTTAGTTTCTTAGTTTCTTAGTTTCTTAGTTTCTTAGTATCTTAGTTTCTTAGTTTCTTAGTTTCTTAGTTTCTTAGTTTCTTAGTATCTTAGTTTCTTAGTTTCTTAGTTTCTTAGTTTCTTAGTTTCTTAGTTTCTTAGTTTGTCAGTTTGTCAGTTTCTTAGTTTCTTAGTTTCTTAGTTTCTTAGTTTCTTAGTTTCTTAGTTTCTTAGTATCTTGTTTTCTTAGTTTCTTAGTTTCTTAGTTTCTTAGTTTCTTAGTTTCTTAGTTTCTTATTTTCTTATTTTCTTAGTTTCTTAGCTTCTTAGTTTCTTAGTTTCTTAGTTTCTTAGTTTCTTAGATTCTTAGTTTCTTAGTTTCTTAGTTTCTCAGTTTCTTAGTTTCTTAGTTTCTTAGTTTCTTAGTTTGTCAGTTTGTTCGTTTCTTAGTTTCTTAGTTTCTTAGTTTCATAGTTTCTTAGTTTCTTAGTTTCTTAGTTTCTTAGTTTCTTAGTTTCTTAGTTTCTTAGTTTCTTAGTTTCTTAGTTTCTTAGTTTCTTAATTTCTTAGTTTCTTAGTTTCTTAGATTCTTAGTTTCTTAGTTTCTTAGTTTCTTAGTTTCATAGTTTCTTAGTTTCTTAGTTTCTTAGTTTCTTAGTTTCTTAGTTTCTTAGTTTCTTAGTTTCTTAGTTTCTTAGTTTCTTAGTTTCTTAGTTCCTTAGTTTGTCAGTTTGTTCGTTTCTTAGTTTGTCAGTTTGTTCGTTTCTTAGTTTCTTAGTTTCTTAGTTTCCTAGTTTCTTAGTTTCTTAGTTTCTTAGTTTCTTAGTTTCTTAGTTTCTTAGTTTCTTAGTTTCTTAGTTTCTTAGTTTCTTAGTTTCTTAGTTTCTTAGTTTCTTAGTTTCTTAGTTTCTTAGTTTCTTAGTTTCTTAGTTTCTTAGTTTCTTAGTTTCTTAGTTTCCTAGTTTCTTAGTTTCTTAGTTTCTTAGTTTCTTAGTTTCTTAGTTTCTTAGTTTCTTAGTTTCTTAGTTTCTTAGTTTCTTAGTTTCTTAGTTTCTTAGTTTCGTAGTTTCTTAGTTTCTTAGTTTGTCAGTTTGTTCGTTTCTTAGTATGTCAGTTTCTTAGTTTCTCAGTTCCTTAGTTTGTCAGTTTGTTCGTTTCTTAGTTTGTCAGTTTGTTCGTTTCTTAGTTTCTTAGTTTCTTAGTTTCTTAGTTTCTTATTTTCTTAGTTTCTTAGTTTCTTAGTTTCTTAGTTTCTTAGTTTCTTAGTTTCTTAGTTTCTTAGTTTCTTAGTTTCTTAGTTTCTTAGTTTCTTTGTTTCTTAGTTTCTTAGTTTCTTAGTTTCTTAGTTTCTTAGTTTCTTAGTTTCTTAGTTTCTTAGTTTCTTAATTTCTTAGTTTCTTAGTTTCTTAGTTTCTTAGTTTCTTAGTTTCTTAGTTTCTTAGTTTCTTAGTTTCTTAGTTTCTTTGTTTCTTAGTTTCTTAGTTTCTTAGTTTCTTTGTTTCTTAGTTTCTTAGTTTCTTAGTTTCTTAGTTTCTTAGTTTCTTAGTTTCTTAGTTTCTTAGTTTCTTAGTTTCTTAGTTTCTTAGTTTCTTAGTTTCTTAGTTTCTTAGTTTCTTAGTTTCTTAGTTTCTTAGTTTCTTAGTTTCTTAGTTTCTTAGTTTCTTAGTTTCTTAGTTTCTTAGTTTCTTAGTTTCTTAGTTTCTTAGTTTCTTAGTTTCTTAGTTTCTTAGTTTCTTAGTTTCTTAGTTTCTTAGTTTGTCAGTTTGTTCGCTTCTTAGTTTGTCAGTTTGTTCGTTTCTTAGTTTCTTAGTTTCTTAGTTTCTTAGTTTCTTAGTTTCTTAGTTTCTTAGTTTCTTAGTTTCTTAGTTTCTTAGTTTCTTAGTTTGTCAGTTTGTTCGCTTCTTAGTTTGTCAGTTTGTTCGTTTCTTAGTTTCTTAGTTTCTTAGTTTCTTAGTTTCTTAGTTTCTTAGTTTCTTAGTTTCTTAGTTTCTTAGTTTCTTAGTTTCTTAGTTTCTTAGTTTCTTAGTTTCTTAGTTCCTTAGTTTCTTAGTTTCTTAGTTTCCTAGTTTCTTAGTTTCTTAGTTTCTTAGTTTCTTATTTTCTTAGTTTCCTAGTTTCTTAGTTTCTTAGTTTCTTAGTTTCTTAGTTTCTTAGTTTCTTGGTTTCTTGGTTTCTTAGTTTCTTGGTTTCTTAGTTTCTTAGTTTCTTCGTTTCTTAGTTTCTTAGCTTCTTAGTTTCTTAGTTTCTTAGTTTCTTAGTATCTTAGTTTCTTAGTTTCTTAGTTTCTTAGTTTCTTAGTTTCTTAGTTTCTTAGTTTGTTCGTTTCTTAGTTTCTTAGTTTCTTAGTTTCTTAGTTTCTTAGTTTCTTAGTTTCTTAGTTTCTTAGTTTCTTAGTTTCTTAGTTTCTTAGTTTCCTAGTTTCTTAGTTTCTTAGTTTCTTAGTTTCTTAGTTTCTTAGTTTCTTAGTTTCTTAGTTTCTTAGTTTCTCAGTTTCTGAGTTTCTTAGTTTCTTAGTTTCTTAGTTTCTTAGTTTCTTAGTTTCTTAGTTTCTTAGTTTCTTAGTTTCTTAGTTTCTTAGTTTCTTAGTTTCTTAGTTTCTTAGTTTCTTAGTTTCTTAGATTATTAGTTTCTTAGTTTCTTAGTTTCTTAGTTTCTTAGTTTCTTAGTTCCTTAGTTTCTTAGTTTCTTAGTTTCTTAGTATCTTAGTTACTTAGTTTCTCAGTTTCTTAGTTTCTTAGTTTATTAGTTTCTTAGATTCTTAGTTTCTTAGTTTCTTAGTTTCTTAGATTCTTAGTTTCTTAGTTTTTTAGTTTCTTAGTTTCTTAGTTTCTTAGTTTCTTAGTTTCTTAGTTTCTTAGTTTCTTAGTTTCTTAGTTTCTTAGTTTCTTAGTTTCTTAGTTTCTTAGTTTCTTAGTTTCTTAGTTTCTTAGTTTCTTAGTTTCTTAGTTTCTTAGTTTCTTAGTTTCTTAGTTTCTTAGTTTCTTAGTTTCTTAGTTTCTTAGTTTCTTAGTTTCTTAGTTTCTTAGTTTCTTAGTTTCTTAGTTTCTTAGTTTCTTAGTTTCTTAGTTTCTTAGTTTCTTAGTTTCTTAGTTTCTTAGTTTCTTAGTTTCTTAGTTTCTTAGTTTCTTAGTTTCTTAGTTTCTTAGTTTCTTAGTTTCTTAGTTTCTTAGTTTCTTAGTTTCTTAGTTTCTTAGTTTCTTAGTTTCTTAGTTTGTCAGTTTGTTCGTTTCTTAGTTTCTTAGTTCCTTAGTTTCTTAGTTTCTTAGTATCTTAGTTACTTAGTTTCTCAGTTTCTTAGTTTCTTAGTTTATTAGTTTCTTAGATTCTTAGTTTCTTAGTTTCTTAGTTTCTTAGTTTCTTAGATTCTTAGTTTCTTAGTTTTTTAGTTTCTTAGTTTCTTAGTTTCTTAGTTTCTTAGTTTCTTAGTTTCCTAGTTTCTTAGTTTCTTAGTTTCTTAGTTTCTTAGTTTCTTAGTTTCTTAGTTTCTTAGTTTCTTAGTTTCTCAGTTTCTGAGTTTCTTAGTTTCTTAGTTTCTTAGTTTCTTAGTTTCTTAGTTTCTTAGTTTCTTAGTTTCTTAGTTTCTTAGTTTCTTAGTTTCTTAGTTTCTTAGTTTCTTAGTTTCTTAGTTTCTTAGATTATTAGTTTCTTAGTTTCTTAGTTTCTTAGTTTCTTAGTTTCTTAGTTCCTTAGTTTCTTAGTTTCTTAGTTTCTTAGTATCTTAGTTACTTAGTTTCTCAGTTTCTTAGTTTCTTAGTTTATTAGTTTCTTAGATTCTTAGTTTCTTAGTTTCTTAGTTACTTAGTTTCTTAGATTCTTAGTTTCTTAGTTTTTTAGTTTCTTAGTTTCTTAGTTTCTTAGTTTCTTAGTTTCTTAGTTTCTTAGTTTCTTAGTTTCTTAGTTTCTTAGTTTCTTAGTTTCTTAGTTTCTTAGTTTCTTAGTTTCTTAGTTTCTTAGTTTCTTAGTTTCTTAGTTTCTTAGTTTCTTAGTTTCTTAGTTTCTTAGTTTCTTAGTTTCTTAGTTTCTTAGTTTCTTAGTTTCTTAGTTTCTTAGTTTCTTAGTTTCTTAGTTTCTTAGTTTCTTAGTTTCTTAGTTTCTTAGTTTCTTAGTTTCTTAGTTTCTTAGTTTCTTAGTTTCTTAGTTTCTTAGTTTCTTAGTTTCTTAGTTTCTTAGTTTCTTAGATTCTTAGTTTGTCAGTTTGTTCGTTCTTAGTTTCTTAGTTCCTTAGTTTCTTAGTTTCTTAGTATCTTAGTTACTTAGTTTCTCAGTTTCTTAGTTTCTTAGTTTATTAGTTTCTTAGATTCTTAGTTTCTTAGTTTCTTAGTTTCTTAGTTTCTTAGATTCTTAGTTTCTTAGTTTTTTAGTTTCTTAGTTTCTTAGTTTCTTAGTTTCTTAGTTTCTTAGTTTCTTAGTTTCTTAGTTTCTTAGTTTCTTAGTTTCTTAGTTTCTTAGTTTCTTAGTTTCTCAGTTTCTTAGTTTCTTAGTTTCTTAGTTTCTTAGTTTCTTAGTTTCTTAGTTTCTTAGTTTCTTAGTTTCTTAGTTTCTTAGTTTCTTAGTTTCTTAGTTTCTTAGTTTCTTAGTTTCTTAGTTTCTTAGATTATTAGTTTCTTAGTTTCTTAGTTTCTTAGTTTCTTAGTTTCTTAGTTTCTTAGTTTCTTAGTTTCTTAGTTTCTTAGTTTCTTAGTTTCTTAGTTTCTTAGTTTCTTAGTTTCTTAGTTTCTTAGTTTCTTAGTTTCTTAGTTTCTTAGTTTCTTAGTTTCTTAGTTTCTTAGTTTCTTAGTTTCATGGTTTCTTATTTTCTTAGTTTCTTAGTTTCTTAGTTTCTTAGTTTCTTAGTTTCTTAGTCTCTTAGTTTCTTAGTTTCTTAGTTTCTTAGTTTCTTAGCTTCTTAGTTTCTTAGTTTCTTAGTTTCTTGGTTTCTTAGTTTCTTAGTTTCTTAGTTTCCTAGTTTCTTAGTTTCTTAGTTTCTTAGTTTCTTAGTTTCTTAGTTTCTTAGTTTCTTAGTTTCTTAGTTTCTTCGTTTCTTAGTTTCTTAGTTTCTTAGTCTCTTAGTTTCTTAGTTTCTTAGTTTCTTAGTTTCTTAGTTTCTTAGTTTCTTAGTTTCTTAGTTTCTTAGTTTCTTAGTTTCTTAGTTTCTTAGTTTCTTAGTTTCTTAGTTTCTTAGTTTCTTAGTTTCTTAGTTTCTTAGTTTCTTAGTTTCTAGGTTTCTTAGTTTCTTAGTTTCTTAGTTTCTTAGTTTCATAGTTTCTTAGTTTCTTAGTTTCATAGTTTCTTAGTTTCTTAATTCCTTAGTTTGTCAGTTTGTTCGTTTCTTAGTTTGTCAGTTTGTTCGTTTCTTAGTTTCTTAGTTTCCTAGTTTCTTAGTTTCTTAGTTTCTTAGTTTCTTAGTTTCTTAGTTTCTTAGTTTCTTAGTTTCTTAGTTTCTTAGTTTCTTAGTTTCTTAGTTTCTTAGTTTCTTAGTTTCTTAGTTTCTTAGTTTCTTAGTTTCTTAGTTTCTTAGTTTCTTAGTTTCTTAGTTTCTTAGTTTCTTAGTTTCTTAGTTTGTCAGTTTGTTCGATTCTTAGTATGTCAGTTTCTTAGTTTCTCAGTTTCTTAGTTTCTTAGTTTCTTAGTTTCTTAGTTTCTTAGTTTCTTAGTTTCTTAGTTTCTCAGTTTCATAGTTTCTTAGTTTCTTAGTTTCTTAGTTTCTTAGTTTCTTAGTTTCTTAGTATTTTAGTTTCTTAGGTTCTTGGTTTCTTAGTTTGTCAGTTTGTCAGTTTGTTGGTTTCTTAGTTTCTTAGTTTCTTAGTTTGTCAGTTTGTCTATTTGTCAGTTTGTTCGTTTCTTAGTTTCTTAGTTTCTTAGTTTCTTAGTTTCTTAGTTTCTTAATTTCTTAATTTCTTAATTTCTTAGTTTCTTAGTATCTTAGTTTCTTAGTTTCTTAGTTTCTTAGTTTCTTAGTTTCTTAGTTTCTTAGTTTCTTAGTTTCTTAGTTTCTTAGTTTCTTAGTTTCTTAGCTTCTTAGCTTCTTAGTTTCTTAGTTTCTTAGTTTCATAGTTTCTTAGTTTCTTAGTTTCTTAGTTTCTTAGTTTCTTAGTTTCTTAGTTTCTTAGTTTCTTAGTTTCATAGTTTCTTAGTTTCTTAGTTTCTTAGTTTCTTAGTTTCTTAGTTTCTTAGTTTCTTAGTTTCTTAGTTTCTTAGTTTCTTAGTTTCTTAGTTTCTTAGTTTCTTAGTTTCTTAGTTTCTTAGTTTCTTAGTTTCTTAGTTTCTTAGTTTCTTAGTTTCTTAGTTTCTTAGTTTCTTAGTTTGTCAGTTTGTCAGTTTGTTCGTTTCTTAGTTTCTTAGTTTCTAAGTTTCTTAGTTTCTTAGTTTCTTAGTTTCTTAGTTTCTTAGTATCTAAGTTTCTTAGTTTCTTAGTTTCCCAGTTTCTCAGTTTCTCAGTTTCTCAGTGTCTCAGTTTCTCAGTTTCTCAGTTTCTCAGTTTCTTAGTTTCTTAGTTTCTTAGTTTCTTAGTTTCTTAGTTTCTTATTTTCTTAGTTTCTTAGTTTCTTAGTTTCTTAGTTTCTTAGTTTTTTAGTTTCTTAGTTTCTTGGTTTCTTAGTTTGTCAGTTTGTCAGTTTGTTGGTTTCTTAGTTTCTTAGTTTCTTAGTTTGTCAGTTTGTCAATTTGTCAGTTTGTTCGTTTCTTAGTTTCTTAGTTTCTAATTTTCTTAGTTTCTCAGTTTCTCAGTTTCTCAGTTTCTCAGTTTCTCAGTTTCTCAGTATCTCAGTTTCTCAGTATCTCAGTTTCTCAGTTTCTCAGTTTCTCAGTTTCTCAGTTTCTCAGTTTCTCAGTTTCTCAGTTTCTCAGTTTCTCAGTTTCTCAGTTTCTCAGTTTCTCAGTTTCTCAGTTTCTCAGTATCTCAGTTTCTCAGTTTCTCAGTATCTCAGTTTCTCAGTTTCTCAGTTCCTCAGTTTCTTAGTTTCTTAGTTCCTCAGTTTCTTAGTTTCTTAGTTTCTTAGTTTCTTAGTTTCTTAGTTTCTTAGTTTCTTAGTTTCTTAGTTTCTTAGTTTCTTAGTTTCTTAGTTTCTTAGTTTCTTAGTTTCTTAGTTTCTTAGTTTCTTAGTTTCTTAGTTTCTTAGTTTCTTAGTTTCTTAGTTTCTTAGTTTCTTAGATTCTTAGTTTCCTAGTTTCTTAGTTACGTAGTTTCTTAGTTCCTTAGTTTCTTAGTTCCTTAGTTTCTTAGTTTCTTAGTTTGTCAGATTGGTCGTTTCTTAGTTTCTAAGTTTCTTAGTTTCTTAGTTTCTTAGTTTCTTAGTTTCTTAGTTTCTCAGTTTCTCAGTTTCTCAGTTTCTCAGATTCTCAGTTTCCTAGTTTCTTAGTTTCTTAGTTGCTTAGTTTCTTAGTTTCTTAGTTTCTTAGTTTCTTAGTTTCTTAGTTTCTTAGTTTCTTATTTTCTTAGTTTCTTAGTTTCTTAGTTTCTTAGTTTCCTAGTTTCTTAGTTTCTTAGTTTCTTAGTTTCTTAGTTTCTTAGTTTCTTAGTTTCTTAGTTTCTTAGTTTCTTAGTTTCTTAGTTTCTTAGTTTCTTAGTTTCTTAGTTTCTTAGTTTCTTAGTTTCTTAGTTTCTTAGTTTCTTAGTTTCTTAGTTTCTTAGTTTCTTAGTTTCTTAGTTTCTTAGTTTCTTAGTTTCTTAGTTTCTTAGTTTCTTAGTTTCTTAGTTTCTTAGTTTCCTAGTTTCTTCGTTTCTTAGTTTCTTAGTTTCTTAGTTTCTTAGATTCTTAGTTTCTTAGTTTCTTAGTTTCTTAGTTTCTTAGTTTCTTAGTTTCTTAGTTTCTTAGATTCTTAGTTTCCTAGTTTCTTAGTTACGTGGTTTCTTAGTTCCTTAGTTTCTTAGTTTCTTAGTTTGTCAGATTGGTCGTTTCTTAGTTTCTAAGTTTCTTAGTTTCTTAGTTTCTTAGTTTCTTAGTTTCTTAGTTTCTTAGTTTCTTAGTTTCTTAATTTCTTAGTTTCTTAGTTTCTTAGTTTCTTAGTTTCTTAGTTTCTTAGTTTCTTAGCTTCTTAGTTTCTTAGTTTCTTAGTTTCTTAGTTTCTTAGTTTGTCAGTCTGTCAGTTTCTTAGTTTCTTAGTTTCTTAGTTTCTTAGTTTCTTAGTTTCTTAATTTCTTAGTTTCTTAGTTTCTTAGTTTCTTAGTTTCTTAGATTCTTAGTTTCTTAGTTTCTTAGGTTCTTAGTTTCTTAGTTTCTTAGTTTCTTAGTTTCTTAGATTCTTAGTTTCTTAGTTTCATAGTTTCTTACTTTCTTAGTTTCTTAGTTTCTTAGTTTCTTAGTTTCTTAGTTTCTTAGTTTCTTAGTTTCTTAGTTTCTTAGTTTGTCAGTTTGTCAGTTTCTTAGTTTCTTAGTTTCTTAGTTTCTTAGTTTCTTAGTTTCTTAGTTTCTTAGTTTCTTAGTTTCTTAGTTTCTTAGTTTCTTAGTTTCTTAGTTTCTTAGTTTCTTAGTTTCTTAGTTTCTTAGTTTCCTAGTTTCTTAGTTTCTTAGTTTCTTAGTTCTTAGTTTTTAGTTTCTTAGTTTCTTAGTTTCTTAGTTTCTTAGTTTCTTAGTTTCTTAGTTTCTTAGTTTCTCAATTTCTTAGTTTCTTAGTTTCTTAGTTTCTTAGTTTCTTAGTTTCTTAGCTTCTTAGTTTCTTAGTTTCTTAGTTTCTTAGTTTCTTAGATTCTTAGTTTCTTAGTTTCTTAGTTTCTTAGTTTCTTAGTTTCTCAGTTTCTTAGTTTCTTACTTTCTTAGTTTCTTAGTTTCTTAGTTTCTTAGTTTCTTAGTTTCTTAGTTTCTTAGTTTCTTAGTTTCTCAGTTTCTTAGTTTCTTAGTTTCTTAGTTTCTTAGTTTCTTAGTTTCTTAGTTTCTTAGTTTCTTAGTTTCTTAGATTCTTAGTTTCTTAGTTTCTTAGTTACTTAGTTTCTTAGTTTCTTAGTTTTTCAGTTTGTCAGTTTGTTCGTTTCTTAGTTTCTTAGTTTCTTAGTTTCTTAGTTTCTTAGTTTCTTAGTTTCTTAGTTTCTTAGTTTCTTAGATTCTTAGTTTCTTAGTTTCTTAGTTTCTTAGTTTCTTAGTTTCTTAGTTTCTTAGTTTCTTAGTTTCTTAGTTTCTTAGTTTCTTAGTTTCATAGTTTCTTAGTATCTTAGTTTCTTAGTTTCTTAGTTTCTTAGTTTCTTAGTTTCTCAATTTCTTAGTTTCTTAGTTTCTTAGTTTCTTAGATTCTTAGTTTCTTAGTTTCTTAGTTTCTTAGTTTCTCAGTTTCTTAGTTTCTTAGTTTCTTAGTTTCTTAGTTTGTCAGTTTGTTCGTTTCTTAGTTTCTTAGTTTCTTAGTTTCATAGTTTCTTAGTTTCTTAGTTTCTTAGTTTCTTAGTTTCTTAGTTTCTTAGTTTCTTAGTTTCTTAGTTTCTTAGTTTCTTAATTTCTTAGTTTCTTAGTTACTTAGTTTCTTAGTTTCTTAGTTTCTTAGTTTCTTAGTTTGTCAGTTTGTCCGTTTCTTAGTTTCTTAGTTTTTCAATTTGTCAGTTTGTTCGTTTCTTAGTTTCTTAGTTTCTTTGTTTCTTAGTTTCTTAGTTTCTTAGTTTTTTAGTTTCTTAGTTTCTTAGTTCCTTAGTTTGTCAGTTTGTTCGTTTCTTAGTTTCTTAGTTTGTCAGTTTGTTCGTTTCTTAGTTTCTTAGTTTTTTAGTTTCTTAGTTTCTTAGTTTCTTAGTTTCTTAGTTCCTTAGTTTGTCAGTTTGTTCGTTTCTTAGTTTCTTAGTTTCTTAGTTTCTTAGTTTCTTAGTTTCTTAGTTTCTTAGTTTCTTAGTTTCTTAGATTCTTAGTTTCTTAGTTTCTTAGTTTCTTAGTTTCTTAGTTTCTTAGTTTCTTAGTTTCTTAGTTTCTTAGTTTCTTAGTTTCTTAGTTTCATAGTTTCTTAGTATCTTAGTTTCTTAGTTTCTTAGTTTCTTAGTTTCTTAGTTTCTCAATTTCTTAGTTTCTTAGTTTCTTAGTTTCTTAGATTCTTAGTTTCTTAGTTTCTTAGTTTCTTAGTTTCTCAGTTTCTTAGTTTCTTAGTTTCTTAGTTTCTTAGTTTGTCAGTTTGTTCGTTTCTTAGTTTCTTAGTTTCTTAGTTTCATAGTTTCTTAGTTTCTTAGTTTCTTAGTTTCTTAGTTTCTTAGTTTCTTAGTTTCTTAGTTTCTTAGTTTCTTAATTTCTTAGTTTCTTAGTTTCTTAGTTTCTTAGTTTCTTAGTTTCTTAGTTTCTTAGTTTCTTAGTTTGTCAGTTTGTCCGTTTCTTAGTTTCTTAGTTTTTCAATTTGTCAGTTTGTTCGTTTCTTAGTTTCTTAGTTTCTTTGTTTCTTAGTTTCTTAGTTTCTTAGTTTTTTAGTTTCTTAGTTTCTTAGTTCCTTAGTTTGTCAGTTTGTTCGTTTCTTAGTTTCTTAGTTTGTCAGTTTGTTCGTTTCTTAGTTTCTTAGTTTTTTAGTTTCTTAGTTTCTTAGTTTCTTAGTTTCTTAGTTCCTTAGTTTGTCAGTTTGTTCGTTTCTTAGTTTCTTAGTTTGTCAGTTTGTTCGTTTCTTAGTTTCTTAGTTTCTTAGTTTCTTAGTTTCTTAGTTTCTTAGTTTCTTAGTTTCTTAGTTTCCTAGTTTCTTAGTTTCTTAGTTCCTTAGTTTCTTAGTTCCTTAGTTTCTTAGTTCCTTAGTTTCTTAGTTTCTTAGTTTCTTAGTTTCTTAGTTTCTTAGTTTCTTAGTTTCTTAGTTCCTTAGTTTGTCAGTTTGTTCGTTTCTTAGTATGTCAGTTTCTTAGTTTCTCAGTTCCTTAGTTTGTCAGTTTGTTCGTTTCTTAGTTTGTCAGTTTGTTCGTTTCTTAGTTTCTGAGATTCTTAGTTTCTTAGTTTCTTAGTTTCTTATTTTCTTAGTTTCTTAGTTTCTTAGTTTCTTAGTTTCTTAGTTTCTTAGTTTCTTAGTTTCTTAGTTTCTTAGTTTCTTAGTTTCTTAGTTTCTTAGTTTCTTAGTTTCTTAGTTTCTTAGTTTCTTTGTTTCTTAGTTTCTTAGTTTCTTAGTTTCTTAGTTTCTTAGTTTCTTAGTTTCTTAGTTTCTTAGTTTCTTAGTTTCTTAGTTTCTTAGTTTCTTAGTTTCTTAGTTTCTTAGTTTCTTAGTTTCTTAGTTTCTTAGTTTCTTAGTTTCTTAGTTTCTTAGTTTCTTAGTTTCTTAGTTTCTTAGTTTCTTAGTTTCTTAGTTTCTTAGTTTCTTAGTTTCTTAGTTTCTTAGTTTCTTAGTTTCTTAGTTTCTTAGTTTCTTAGATTCTTAGTTTCTTAGTTTCTTAGTTACTTAGTTTCTTAGTTTCTTAGTTTTTCAGTTTGTCAGTTTGTTCGTTTCTTAGTTTCTTAGTTTCTTAGTTTCTTAGTTTCTTAGTTTCTTAGTTTCTTAGTTTCTTAGTTTCTTAGATTCTTAGTTTCTTAGTTTCTTAGTTTCTTAGTTTCTTAGTTTCTTAGTTTCTTAGTTTCTTAGTTTCTTAGTTTCTTAGTTTCTTAGTTTCATAGTTTCTTAGTATCTTAGTTTCTTAGTTTCTTAGTTTCTTAGTTTCTTAGTTTCTCAATTTCTTAGTTTCTTAGTTTCTTAGTTTCTTAGATTCTTAGTTTCTTAGTTTCTTAGTTTCTTAGTTTCTCAGTTTCTTAGTTTCTTAGTTTCTTAGTTTCTTAGTTTGTCAGTTTGTTCGTTTCTTAGTTTCTTAGTTTCTTAGTTTCATAGTTTCTTAGTTTCTTAGTTTCTTAGTTTCTTAGTTTCTTAGTTTCTTAGTTTCTTAGTTTCTTAGTTTCTTAATTTCTTAGTTTCTTAGTTACTTAGTTTCTTAGTTTCTTAGTTTCTTAGTTTCTTAGTTTGTCAGTTTGTCCGTTTCTTAGTTTCTTAGTTTTTCAATTTGTCAGTTTGTTCGTTTCTTAGTTTCTTAGTTTCTTTGTTTCTTAGTTTCTTAGTTTCTTAGTTTTTTAGTTTCTTAGTTTCTTAGTTCCTTAGTTTGTCAGTTTGTTCGTTTCTTAGTTTCTTAGTTTGTCAGTTTGTTCGTTTCTTAGTTTCTTAGTTTTTTAGTTTCTTAGTTTCTTAGTTTCTTAGTTTCTTAGTTCCTTAGTTTGTCAGTTTGTTCGTTTCTTAGTTTCTTAGTTTCTTAGTTTCTTAGTTTCTTAGTTTCTTAGTTTCTTAGTTTCTTAGTTTCTTAGATTCTTAGTTTCTTAGTTTCTTAGTTTCTTAGTTTCTTAGTTTCTTAGTTTCTTAGTTTCTTAGTTTCTTAGTTTCTTAGTTTCTTAGTTTCATAGTTTCTTAGTATCTTAGTTTCTTAGTTTCTTAGTTTCTTAGTTTCTTAGTTTCTCAATTTCTTAGTTTCTTAGTTTCTTAGTTTCTTAGATTCTTAGTTTCTTAGTTTCTTAGTTTCTTAGTTTCTCAGTTTCTTAGTTTCTTAGTTTCTTAGTTTCTTAGTTTGTCAGTTTGTTCGTTTCTTAGTTTCTTAGTTTCTTAGTTTCATAGTTTCTTAGTTTCTTAGTTTCTTAGTTTCTTAGTTTCTTAGTTTCTTAGTTTCTTAGTTTCTTAGTTTCTTAATTTCTTAGTTTCTTAGTTTCTTAGTTTCTTAGTTTCTTAGTTTCTTAGTTTCTTAGTTTCTTAGTTTGTCAGTTTGTCCGTTTCTTAGTTTCTTAGTTTTTCAATTTGTCAGTTTGTTCGTTTCTTAGTTTCTTAGTTTCTTTGTTTCTTAGTTTCTTAGTTTCTTAGTTTTTTAGTTTCTTAGTTTCTTAGTTCCTTAGTTTGTCAGTTTGTTCGTTTCTTAGTTTCTTAGTTTGTCAGTTTGTTCGTTTCTTAGTTTCTTAGTTTTTTAGTTTCTTAGTTTCTTAGTTTCTTAGTTTCTTAGTTCCTTAGTTTGTCAGTTTGTTCGTTTCTTAGTTTCTTAGTTTGTCAGTTTGTTCGTTTCTTAGTTTCTTAGTTTCTTAGTTTCTTAGTTTCTTAGTTTCTTAGTTTCTTAGTTTCTTAGTTTCCTAGTTTCTTAGTTTCTTAGTTCCTTAGTTTCTTAGTTCCTTAGTTTCTTAGTTCCTTAGTTTCTTAGTTTCTTAGTTTCTTAGTTTCTTAGTTTCTTAGTTTCTTAGTTTCTTAGTTCCTTAGTTTGTCAGTTTGTTCGTTTCTTAGTATGTCAGTTTCTTAGTTTCTCAGTTCCTTAGTTTGTCAGTTTGTTCGTTTCTTAGTTTGTCAGTTTGTTCGTTTCTTAGTTTCTGAGATTCTTAGTTTCTTAGTTTCTTAGTTTCTTATTTTCTTAGTTTCTTAGTTTCTTAGTTTCTTAGTTTCTTAGTTTCTTAGTTTCTTAGTTTCTTAGTTTCTTAGTTTCTTAGTTTCTTAGTTTCTTAGTTTCTTAGTTTCTTAGTTTCTTAGTTTCTTTGTTTCTTAGTTTCTTAGTTTCTTAGTTTCTTAGTTTCTTAGTTTCTTAGTTTCTTAGTTTCTTAGTTTCTTAGTTTCTTAGTTTCTTAGTTTCTTAGTTTCTTAGTTTCTTAGTTTCTTAGTTTCTTAGTTTCTTAGTTTCTTAGTTTCTTAGTTTCTTAGTTTCTTAGTTTCTTAGTTTCTTAGTTTCTTAGTTTCTTAGTTTCTTAGTTTCTTAGTTTCTTAGTTTCTTAGTTTCTTAGTTTCTTAGTTTCTTAGTTTCTTAGTTTCTTAGTTTCTTAGTTTCTTAGTTTCTTAGTTTCTTAGTTTCTTAGTTTCTTAGTTTCTTAGTTTCTTAGTTTCTTAGTTTCTTAGTTTCATAGTTTCTTAGTTTCTTAGTTTCTTAGTTTCTTAGTTTCTTAGATTCTTAGTTTCTTAGTTTCTTAGTTTCTTAGTTTCTTAGTTTCTTAGTTTCTTAGTTTCTTAGTTTCTTAGTTTCTTAGTTTCTTAGTTTCTTAGTTTCTTAGTTTCTTAGTTTCTTAGTTTCTTAGTTTCTTAGTTTCTTAGTTTCTTAGTTTCTTAGTTTCTTAGTTTCTTAGTTTCTTAGTTTCTTATTTTCTTAGTTTCTTAGTTTCTTAGTTTCTTAGTTTCTTAGTTTCTTAGTTTCTTAGTTTCTTAGTTTCTTAGTTTCTTAGTTTCTTAGTTTCTTAGTTTCTTAGTTTCTTAGTTTCTTAGTTTCTTAGTTTCTTAGTTTCTTAGTTTCTTAGTTTCTTAGTTTCTTAGTTTCTTAGTTTCTTAGTTTCTTAGTTTCTTAGTTTCTTAGTTTCTTAGTTTCTTAGTTTCTTAGTTTCTTAGTTTCTTAGTTTCTTAGTTTCTTAGTTTCTTAGTTTCTTAGTTTCTTAGTTCCTTAGTTTGTCAGTTTGTTCGTTTCTTAGTTTGTCAGTTTGTTCGTTTCTTAGTTTCTTAGTTACTTAGTTTCTTAGTTTCTTAGTTTCTTAGTTTCATAGTTTCTTAGTTTCTTAGTTTCTTAGTTTCTTAGATTCTTAATTTCTTAGTTTCTTAGTTTCTTAGTTTCTTTGTTTGTCAGTTTGTCAGTTTGTCAGTTTGTTCGTTTCTTAGTTTCTTAGTTTATTAGTTCCTTAGTTTCTTAGTTTCTTTGTTTCTTAGTTTCTTAGTTTCTTAGTTTCATAGTTTCTTAGTTTCTTAGTTTCTTAGTTTCTTGGTTTCTTAGTTTCTTAGTTTCTTAGTTTCTTAGTTTCTTAGTTTCTTAGTTTCTTAGTTTCTTAGTTTCTTAGTTTCTTAGTTTCTTAGTTTCTTAGTTTCTTAGTTTCTTAGTTTCTTAGTTTCTTAGTTTCTTAGTTTCTTAGTTTCTTAGTTTCTTAGTTTCTTAGTTTCTTAGTTTCTTAGTTTCTTAGTTTCTTAGTTTCTTAGTTTCTTAGTTTCTTAGTTTCTTAGTTTCTTAGTTTCTTAGTTTTTTAGTTTCTTAGTTTCTTATTTTTTTAGTTTCTTAGCTTCTTAGTTTCTTAGTTTCTTAGTTTCATAGTTTCTTAGTTTCTTAGTTTCTTAGTTTCTTAGTTTCTTAGTTTCTTAGTTTCTTAGTTTCTTAGTTTCTTAGTTTCTTAGTTTCTTAGTTTCTTAGTTTCTTAGTTTCTTAGTTTCTTAGTTTCTTAGTTCCTTAGTTTCTTAGTTTCTTAGTTTCTTAGTTTCTTAGTTTCTTAGTTTCTTAGTTTCTTAGTTTCTTAGTTTCTTAGTTTCTTAGTTTCTTAGTTTGTCAGTTTGTTCGTTTCTTAGTATGTCAGTTTCTTAGTTTCTCAGTTCCTTAGTTTGTCAGTTTGTTCGTTTCTTAGTTTGTCAGTTTGTTCGTTTCTTAGTTTCTTAGTTTCTTAGTTTCTTATTTTCTTAGTTTCTTAGTTTCTTAGTTTCTTAGTTTCTTATTTTCTTAGTTTCTTAGTTTCTTAGTTTCTTAGTTTCTTAGTTTCTTAGTTTCTTAGTTTCTTAGTTTCTCAGTTTCTTAGTTTCTTAGTTTCTTAGTTTCTTAGTTTCTTAGTTTCTTAGTTTCTTAGTTTCTTTGTTTCTTAGTTTCTTAGTTTCTTAGTTTCTTAGTTTCTTAGTTTCTTAGTTTCTTAGTTTCTTAGTTTCTTAGTTTCTTAGTTTCTTAGTTTCTTAGTTTCTTAGTTTCTTAGTTTCTTAGTTTCTTAGTTTCTTAGTTTCTTAGTTTCTTAGTTTCTTAGTTTCTTAGTTTCTTAGTTTCTTAGTTTCTTAGTTTCTTAGTTTCTTAGTTTCTTAGTTTCTTAGTTTCTTATTTTTTTAGTTTCTTAGCTTCTTAGTTTCTTAGTTTCTTAGTTTCATAGTTTCTTAGTTTCTTAGTTTCTTAGTTTCTTAGTTTCTTAGTTTCTTAGTTTCTTAGTTTCTTAGTTTCTTAGTTTCTTAGTTTCTTAGTTTCTTAGTTTCTTAGTTTCTTAGTTTCTTAGTTTCTTAGTTCCTTAGTTTCTTAGTTTCTTAGTTTCTTAGTTTCTTAGTTTCTTAGTTTCTTAGTTTCTTAGTTTCTTAGTTTCTTAGTTTCTTAGTTTCTTAGTTTGTCAGTTTGTTCGTTTCTTAGTATGTCAGTTTCTTAGTTTCTCAGTTCCTTAGTTTGTCAGTTTGTTCGTTTCTTAGTTTGTCAGTTTGTTCGTTTCTTAGTTGCTTAGTTTCTTAGTTTCTTATTTTCTTAGTTTCTTAGTTTCTTAGTTTCTTAGTTTCTTAGTTTCTTATTTTCTTAGTTTCTTAGTTTCTTAGTTTCTTAGTTTCTTAGTTTCTTAGTTTCTTAGTTTCTTAGTTTCTCAGTTTCTTAGTTTCTTAGTTTCTTAGTTTCTTAGTTTCTTAGTTTCTTAGTTTCTTAGTTTCTTTGTTTCTTAGTTTCTTAGTTTCTTAGTTTCTTAGTTTCTTAGTTTCTTAGTTTCTTAGTTTCTTAGTTTCTTAGTTTCTTAGTTTCTTAGTTTCTTAGTTTCTTAGTTTCTTAGTTTCTTAGTTTCTTAGTTTCTTAGTTTCTTAGTTTCTTAGTTTCTTAGTTTCTTAGTTTCTTAGTTTCTTAGTTTCTTAGTTTCTTAGTTTCTTAGTTTCTTAGTTTCTTAGTTTCTTAGTTTCTTAGTTTCTTAGTTTCTTAGTTTCTTAGTTTCTTAGTTTCTTAGTTTCTTAGTTTCTTAGTTTCTTAGTTTCTTAGTTTCTTAGTTTCTTAGTTTCTTAGTTTCTTAGTTTCTTAGTTTCTTAGTTTCTTAGTTTCTTAGTTTCTTAGTTTCTTAGTTTCTTAGTTTCTTAGTTTCTTAGTTTCTTAGTTTCTTAGTTTCTTAGTTTCTTAGTTTCTTAGTTTCTTAGTTTCTTAGTTTCTTAGTTTCTTAGTTTCTTAGTTTCTTAGTTTCTTAGTTTCTTAGTTTCTTAGTTTCTTAGTTTCTTAGTTTCTTAGTTTCTTAGTTTCTTAGTTTCTTAGTTTCTTAGTTTCTTAGTTTCTTAGTTTCTTAGTTTCTTAGTTTCTTAGTTTCTTAGTTTCTTAGTTTCTTAGTTTCTTAGTTTCTTAGTTTCTTAGTTTCTTAGTTTCTTAGTTTCTTAGTTTCTTAGTTTCTTAGTTTCTTAGTTTCTTAGTTTCTTAGTTTCTTAGTTTCTTAGTTTCTTTGTTTCTTAGTTTCTTAGTTTCTTAGTTTCTTAGTTTCTTAGTTTCTTAGTTTCTTAGTTTCTTAGTTTCTTAGTTTCTTAGTTTCTTAGTTTCTTAGTTTCTTAGTTTCTTAGTTTCTTAGTTTCTTAGTTTCTTAGTTTCTTAGTTTCTTAGTTTCTTAGTTTCTTAGTTTCTTAGTTTCTTAGTTTCTTAGTTTCTTAGTTTCTTAGTTTCTTAGTTTCTTAGTTTCTTAGTTTCTTAGTTTCTTAGTTTCTTAGTTTCTTAGTTTCTTAGTTTCTTAGTTTCTTAGTTTCTTAGTTTCTTAGTTTCTTAGTTTCTTAGTTTCTTAGTTTCTTAGTTTCTTAGTTTCTTAGTTTCTTAGTTTCTTAGTTTCTTAGTTTCTTAGTTTCTTAGTTTCTTAGTTTCTTAGTTTCTTAGTTTCTTAGTTTCTTAGTTTCTTAGTTTCTTAGTTTCTTAGTTTCTTAGTTTCTTATTTTTTTAGTTTCTTAGCTTCTTAGTTTCTTAGTTTCTTAGTTTCATAGTTTCTTAGTTTCTTAGTTTCTTAGTTTCTTAGTTTCTTAGTTTCTTAGTTTCTTAGTTTCTTAGTTTCTTAGTTTCTTAGTTTCTTAGTTTCTTAGTTTCTTAGTTTCTTAGTTTCTTAGTTTCTTAGTTCCTTAGTTTCTTAGTTTCTTAGTTTCTTAGTTTCTTAGTTTCTTAGTTTCTTAGTTTCTTAGTTTCTTAGTTTCTTAGTTTCTTAGTTTCTTAGTTTGTCAGTTTGTTCGTTTCTTAGTATGTCAGTTTCTTAGTTTCTCAGTTCCTTAGTTTGTCAGTTTGTTCGTTTCTTAGTTTGTCAGTTTGTTCGTTTCTTAGTTGCTTAGTTTCTTAGTTTCTTATTTTCTTAGTTTCTTAGTTTCTTAGTTTCTTAGTTTCTTAGTTTCTTATTTTCTTAGTTTCTTAGTTTCTTAGTTTCTTAGTTTCTTAGTTTCTTAGTTTCTTAGTTTCTTAGTTTCTCAGTTTCTTAGTTTCTTAGTTTCTTAGTTTCTTAGTTTCTTAGTTTCTTAGTTTCTTAGTTTCTTTGTTTCTTAGTTTCTTAGTTTCTTAGTTTCTTAGTTTCTTAGTTTCTTAGTTTCTTAGTTTCTTAGTTTCTTAGTTTCTTAGTTTCTTAGTTTCTTAGTTTCTTAGTTTCTTAGTTTCTTAGTTTCTTAGTTTCTTAGTTTCTTAGTTTCTTAGTTTCTTAGTTTCTTAGTTTCTTAGTTTCTTAGTTTCTTAGTTTCTTAGTTTCTTAGTTTCTTAGTTTCTTAGTTTCTTAGTTTCTTAGTTTCTTAGTTTCTTAGTTTCTTAGTTTCTTAGTTTCTTAGTTTCTTAGTTTCTTAGTTTCTTAGTTTCTTAGTTTCTTAGTTTCTTAGTTTCTTAGTTTCTTAGTTTCTTAGTTTCTTAGTTTCTTAGTTTCTTAGTTTCTTAGTTTCTTAGTTTCTTAGTTTCTTAGTTTCTTAGTTTCTTAGTTTCTTAGTTTCTTAGTTTCTTAGTTTCTTAGTTTCTTAGTTTCTTAGTTTCTTAGTTTCTTAGTTTCTTAGTTTCTTAGTTTCTTAGTTTCTTAGTTTCTTAGTTTCTTAGTTTCTTAGTTTCTTAGTTTCTTAGTTTCTTAGTTTCTTAGTTTCTTAGTTTCTTAGTTTCTTAGTTTCTTAGTTTCTTAGTTTCTTAGTTTCTTAGTTTCTTAGTTTCTTAGTTTCTTAGTTTCTTAGTTTCTTAGTTTCTTAGTTTCTTAGTTTCTTAGTTTCTTAGTTTCTTAGTTTCTTAGTTTCTTAGTTTCTTAGTTTCTTAGTTTCTTAGTTTCTTAGTTCCTTAGTTTCTTATTTTCTTAGTTTCTTAGTTCCTTAGTTTCTTAGTTTCTTAGTTTCTTAGTTTCTTAGTTTCTTAGTTTCTTAGTTTCTTAGTTTCTTAGTTTCTTACTTTCTTAGTTTCTTAGTTTCTTAGTTTCTTAGATTCTTAATTTCTTAGTTTCTTAGTTTCTTAGTGTCTTAGTTTCTTAGTTTCTTAGTTTCTTAGTTTTTTAATTTTCTTAGTTTCTTAGTTTCTTAGTTTCTTAGTTTCTTAGTTTCTTAGTTTCTTAGTTTCTTAGTTTCTTAGTTTCTTAGTTTCTTAGTTTCTTAGTTTCTTAGTTTCTTAGTTTCTTAGTTTCTTAGTTTCTTAGTTTGTCAGTTTGTTCGTTTCTTAGTTTCTTAGTTTCTTAGTTTCTTAGTTTCTTAGTTTCTTAGTTTCTTAGTTTCTTAGTTTCTTAGTTTCTTAGTTTCTTAGTTTCCTAGTTTCTTAGTTTCTTAGTTCCTTAGTTTCTTAGTTCCTTAGTTTCTTAGTTCCTTAGTTTCTTAGTTTCTTAGTTTCTTAGTTTCTTAGTTTCTTAGTTTCTTAGTTTCTTAGTTCCTTAGTTTGTCAGTTTGTTCGTTTCTTAGTATGTCAGTTTCTTAGTTTCTCAGTTCCTTAGTTTGTCAGTTTGTTCGTTTCTTAGTTTGTCAGTTTGTTCGTTTCTTAGTTTCTGAGATTCTTAGTTTCTTAGTTTCTTAGTTTCTTAGTTTCTTAGTTTCTTAGTTTCTTAGTTTCTTAGTTTCTTAGTTTCTTAGTTTCTTAGTTTCTTAGTTTCTTAGTTTCTTAGTTTCTTAGTTTCTTAGTTTCTTAGTTTCTTAGTTTCTTAGTTTCTTAGTTTCTTAGTTTCTTAATTTCTTAGTTTCTTAGTTTCTTAGTTTCTTAGTTTATTAGTTTCTTAGTTTCTTAGTTTTTTAGTTTCTTAGTTTCTTAGTTTCTTAGTTTCTTAGTTTCTTAGTTCCTTAGTTTGTCAGTTTGTTCGTTTCTTAGTTTCTTAGTTTGTCAGTTTGTTCGTTTCTTAGTTTCTTAGTTTCTTAGTTTCTTAGTTTCTTAGTTTCTTAGTTTCTTAGTTTCTTAGTTTCTTAGTTTCTTAGTTTCTTGGTTTCTTAGTTTCTTAGTTTCTTAGTTTCTTAGTTTCTTAGTTTCTTAGTTTCTTAGTTTCTTAGTTTCTTAGTTTCTTAGTTTCTTAGTTTGTCAGTTTGTTCGTTTCTTAGTATGTCAGTTTCTTAGTTTCTTAGTTTCTTAGTTTCTTAGTTTCTTAGTTTTTTAGTTTGTCAGTTTGTTGGTTTCTTAGTTTCTTAGTTTCTTAGTTTCTCAGTTTCTCAGATTCTCAGTTTCTCAGTTTCTCAGTATCTCAGTTTCTCAGTATCTCAGTTTCTCAGTTTCTCAGTTTCTCAGTTTCTCACTTTCTCACTTTCTCAGTTTCTCAGTTTCTCAGTTTCTAAGTTTCTTAGTTTCTTAGTTTCTTAGTTTCTTAGTTTCTTAGTTTCTGAGTTTCTTAGTTTCTTAGTTTTTTAGTTTCTTAGTTTCTTAGTTTCTTAGTTTCTTAGTTTCTTAGTTTCTTAGTTTCTTAGTTTCTTAGTTTCTTAGTTTCTTAGTTTCTTAGTTTCTTAGTTTCTTAGTTTCTTAGTTTCTTAGTTTCTTAGTTTCTTAGTTTCTTAGTTTCTTAGTTTCTTAGTTTCTTAGTTTCTTAGTTTCTTAGTTTCTTAGTTTCTTAGTTTCTTAGTTTCTTAGTTTCTTAGTTTCTTAGTTTCTTAGTTTCTTAGTTTCTTAGTTTCTTAGTTTCTTAGTTTCTTAGTTTCTTAGTTTCTTAGTTTCTTAGTTTCTTTGTTTCTTAGTTTCTTAGTTTCTTAGTTTCTTAGTTTCTTAGTTTCTTAGTTTCTTAGTTTCTTAGTTTCTTAGTTTCTTAGTTTCTTAGTTTCTTAGTTTCTTAGTTTCTTAGTTTCTTAGTTTCTTAGTTTCTTAGTTTCTTAGTTTCTTAGTTTCTTAGTTTCTTAGTTTCTTAGTTTCTTAGTTTCTTAGTTTCTTAGTTTCTTAGTTTCTTAGTTTCTTAGTTTCTTAGTTTCTTAGTTTCTTAGTTTCTTAGTTTCTTAGTTTCTTAGTTTCTTAGTTTCTTAGTTTCTTAGTTTCTTAGTTTCTTAGTTTCTTAGTTTCTTAGTTTCATAGTTTCTTAGTTTCTTAGTTTCTTAGTTTCTTAGTTTCTTAGTTTCTTAGTTTCTTAGTTTCTTAGTTTCTTAGTTTCTTAGTTTCTTAGTTTCTTAGTTTCTTAGTTTCTTAGTTTCTTAGTTTCTTAGTTTCTTAGTTTCTTAGTTTCTTAGTTTCTTAGTTTCTTAGTTTCTTAGTTTCTTAGTTTCTTAGTTTCTTAGTTTCTTAGTTTCTTAGTTTCTTAGTTTCTTAGTTTCTTAGTTTCTTAGTTTCTTAGTTTCTTAGTTTCTTAGTTTCTTAGTTTCTTAGTTTCTTAGTTTCTTAGTTTCTTAGTTTCTTAGTTTCTTAGTTTCTTAGTTTCTTAGTTTCTTAGTTTCTTAGTTTCTTAGTTTCTTAGTTTCTTAGTTCCTTAGTTTGTCAGTTTGTTCGTTTCTTAGTTTGTCAGTTTGTTCGTTTCTTAGTTTCTTAGTTACTTAGTTTCTTAGTTTCTTAGTTTCTTAGTTTCATAGTTTCTTAGTTTCTTAGTTTCTTAGTTTCTTAGATTCTTAATTTCTTAGTTTCTTAGTTTCTTAGTTTCTTTGTTTGTCAGTTTGTCAGTTTGTCAGTTTGTTCGTTTCTTAGTTTCTTAGTTTATTAGTTCCTTAGTTTCTTAGTTTCTTTGTTTCTTAGTTTCTTAGTTTCTTAGTTTCTTAGTTTCTTAGTTTCTTAGTTTCTTAGTTTCTTAGTTTCTTAGTTTCTTAGTTTCTTAGTTTCTTAGTTTCTTAGTTTCTTAGTTTCTTAGTTTCTTAGTTTCTTAGTTTCTTAGTTTCTTAGTTTCTTAGTTTCTTAGTTTCTTAGTTTCTTAGTTTCTTAATTTCTTAGTTTCTTAGTTTCTTAGTTTCTTAGTTTATTAGTTTCTTAGTTTCTTAGTTTTTTAGTTTCTTAGTTTCTTAGTTTCTTAGTTTCTTAGTTTCTTAGTTCCTTAGTTTGTCAGTTTGTTCGTTTCTTAGTTTCTTAGTTTGTCAGTTTGTTCGTTTCTTAGTTTCTTAGTTTCTTAGTTTCTTAGTTTCTTAGTTTCTTAGTTTCTTGGTTTCTTAGTTTCTTAGTTTCTTAGTTTCTTAGTTTCTTAGTTTCTTAGTTTCTTAGTTTCTTAGTTTCTTAGTTTCTTAGTTTGTCAGTTTGTTCGTTTCTTAGTATGTCAGTTTCTTAGTTTCTCAGTTCCTTAGTTTGTCAGTTTGTTCGTTTCTTAGTTTCTTAGTTTCTTAGTTTCTTATTTTCTTAGTTTCTTAGTTTCTTAGTTTCTTAGTTTCTTAGTTCCTTATTTTCTTAGTTTCTTAGTTTCTTAGTTTCTTAGTTTCTTAGTTTCTTAGTTTCTTAGTTTCTCAGTTTCTTAGTTTCTTAGTTTCTTAGTTTCTTAGTTTCTTAGTTTCTTAGTTTCTTAGTTTCTTAATTTCTTAGTTTCTTAGTTTCTTAGTTTCTTAGTTTCTTAGTTTCTTAGTTTCTTAGTTTCTTAGTTTCTTAGTTTCTTAGTTTCTTAGTTTCTTAGTTTCTTAGTTTCTTAGTTTCTTAGTTTCTTAGTTTCTTAGTTTCTTAGTTTCTTAGTTTCTTAGTTTCTTAGTTTCTTAGTTTCTTAGTTTCTTAGTTTCTTAGTTTCTTAGTTTCTTAGTTTCTTAGTTTCTTAGTTTCTTAGTTTCTTAGTTTCTTAGTTTCTTAGTTTCTTAGTTTCTTAGTTTCTTAGTTTCTTAGTTTCTTAGTTTCTTAGTTTCTTAGTTTCTTAGTTTCTTAGTTTCTTAGTTTCTTAGTTTCTTAGTTCCTTAGTTTCTTAGTTTCTTAGTTTCTTAGTTTCTTAGTTTCTTAGTTTCTTAGTTTCTTAGTTTCTTAGTTTCTTAGTTTCTTAGTTTCTTAGTTTCTTAGTTTCTTAGTTTCTTACTTTCTTAGTTTCTTAGTTTCTTAGTTTCTTAGATTCTTAATTTCTTAGTTTCTTAGTTTCTTAGTGTCTTAGTTTCTTAGTTTCTTAGTTTCTTAGTTTTTTAATTTTCTTAGTTTCTTAGTTTCTTAGTTTCTTAGTTTCTTAGTTTCTTACTTTCTTAGTTTCTTAGTTTCTTAGTTTCTTAGTTTCTTAGTTCCTTAGTTTGTCAGTTTGTTCGTTTCTTAGTTTGTCAGTTTGTTCGTTTCTTAGTTTCTTAGTTTCTTAGTTTCTTAGTTTCTTAGTTTCATATTTTCTTAGTTTCTTAGTTTCTTAGTTTCTTAGTTTCTTAGTTTCTTAGTTTCTTAGTTTCTTAGTTTCTTAGTTTCTTAGTTTCTTAGTTTCTTAGTTTCTTAGTTTCTTAGTTTCTTAGTTTCTTAGTTTCTTAGTTTCTTAGTTTCTTAGTTTCTTAGTTTCTTAGTTTCTTAGTTTGTCAGTTTGTTCGTTTCTTAGTTTGTCAGTTTGTCAGTTTGTTCGTTTCTTAGTTTCTTAGTTTCTTAGTTTCTTAGTTTCTTAGTTTCTTAGTTTCTTAGTTTCTTAGTTTCTTAGTTTCTTAGTTTCTTAGTTTCTTAGTTTCTTAGTTTCTTAGTTTCTTAGTTTCTTAGTTTCTTAGTTTCTTAGTTTCTTAGTTTCTTAGTTTCTTAGTTTCTTAGTTTCTTAGATTCTTAGTTTCTCAGTTTCTTAGTTTCTTAGTTTCTTAGTTTCTTAGTTTCATAGTTTCTTAGTTTCTTAGTTTCTTAGTTTCTTAGTTTCTTAGTTTCTTAGTTTCATGGTTTCTTAGTTTCTTAGTTTCTTAGTTTCTTAGTTTCTTAGTTTCTTAGTTTCTTAGTTTCTTAGTTTCTTAGTTTCTTAGTTTCTTAGTTTCTTAGTTTCTTAGTTTCTTAGTTTCTTAGTTTCTTAGTTTCTTAGTTTCTTAGTTTCTCATTTTCTCAGTTTCTCATTTTCTCAGTTTCTCAGTTTCTCAGTTTCTTAGTTTCTCAGTTTCTCAGTTTCTCAGTTTCTCAGTTTCTCAGTTTCTCAGTTTCTTAGTTTCTCAGTTTCTTAATTTCTTAGTTTCTTAGTTTCTTAGTTTCTTAGTTTCTTAGTTTCTTAGGTTCTTAGGTTCTTAGTTTCTTAGTTTCTTAGTTTCTTAGTTTCTTAGTTTCTTAGTTTCTTAGTTTCTTAGTTTCTTAGTTTCTTAGTTTCTTAGTTTCTTAGTTTCTTAGTTTCTTAGTTTCTTAGTTTCTTAGTTTCTTAGTTTCTTAGTTTCTTAGTTTCTTAGTTTCTTAGTTTCTTAGTTCCTTAGTTTGTCAGTTTGTTCGTTTCTTAGTTTGTCAGTTTGTTCGTTTCTTAGTTTCTTAGTTTCTTAGTTTCTTAGTTTCTTAGTTTCATATTTTCTTAGTTTCTTAGTTTCTTAGTTTCTTAGTTTCTTAGTTTCTTAGTTTCTTAGTTTCTTAGTTTCTTAGTTTCTTAGTTTCTTAGTTTCTTAGTTTCTTAGTTTCTTAGTTTCTTAGTTTCTTAGTTTCTTAGTTTCTTAGTTTCTTAGTTTCTTAGTTTCTTAGTTTCTTAGTTTCTTAGTTTCTTAGTTTCTTAGTTTGTCAGTTTGTTCGTTTCTTAGTTTGTCAGTTTGTCAGTTTGTTCGTTTCTTAGTTTCTTAGTTTCTTAGTTTCTTAGTTTCTTAGTTTCTTAGTTTCTTAGTTTCTTAGTTTCTTAGTTTCTTAGTTTCTTAGTTTCTTAGTTTCTTAGTTTCTTAGTTTCTTAGTTTCTTAGTTTCTTAGTTTCTTAGATTCTTAGTTTCTCAGTTTCTTAGTTTCTTAGTTTCTTAGTTTCTTAGTTTCATAGTTTCTTAGTTTCTTAGTTTCTTAGTTTCTTAGTTTCTTAGTTTCTTAGTTTCATGGTTTCTTAGTTTCTTAGTTTCTTAGTTTCTTAGTTTCTTAGTTTCTTAGTTTCATAGTTTCTTGGTTTCTTAGTTTCTTAGTTTCTTGTTTTCTTAGTTTCTTAGTTTCTTAGTTTCTTAGTTTCTTAGTTTCTTAGTTCCTTAGTTTCTTAGTTTCTTAGTTTCTTAGTTTCTTAGTTTCTTAGTTTCTTAGTTTCTTAGTTTCTTAGTTTCTTAGTTTCTTAGTTTCTTAGTTTCTTAGTTTCTTGGTTTCTTAGTTTCTTAGTTTCTTAGTTTCTTAGTTTCTTAGTTTCTTAGTTTCTTAGTTTCTTAGTTTCTTAGTTTCTTAGTTTCTTAGTTTCTTAGTTTCTTAGTTTCTTCGTTTCTTAGTTTCTTAGTTTCTTAGTTTCTTAGTTTCTTAGTTTCTTAGTTTCTTAGTTTCTTAGTTTCTTAGTTTCTTAGTTTCTTAGTTTCTTAGTTTCTTAGTTTCTTAGTTTCTTAGTTTCTTAGTTTCTGAGTTTCTTAGTTTCTTAGTTTCTTAGTTTCTTAGTTTCTTAGTTTCTTAGTTTCTTAGTTTCTTAGTTTCTTAGTTTCTTAGTTTCTTAGTTTCTTAGTTTCTTAGTTTCTTAGTTTCTTAGTTTCTTAGTTTCTTAGTTTCTTAGTTTCTTAGTTTCTCATTTTCTCAGTTTCTCATTTTCTCAGTTTCTCAGTTTCTCAGTTTCTTAGTTTCTCAGTTTCTCAGTTTCTCAGTTTCTCAGTTTCTCAGTTTCTCAGTTTCTTAGTTTCTCAGTTTCTTAATTTCTTAATTTCTTAGTTTCTTAGTTTCTTAGTTTCTTAGTTTCTTAGGTTCTTAGGTTCTTAGTTTCTTAGTTTCTTAGTTTCTTAGTTTCTTAGTTTCTTAGTTTCTTAGTTTCTTAGTTTCTTAGTTTCTTAGTTTCTTAGTTTCTTAGTTTCTTAGTTTCTTAGTTTCTTAGTTTCTTAGTTTCTTAGTTTCTTAGTTTCTTAGTTTCTTAGTTTCTTAGTTTCTTAGTTTCTTAGTTTCTTAGTTTCTTAGTTTCTTAGTTTCTTAGTTTCTTAGTATCTTAGTTTCTTAGTTTCTTAGTTTCTTAGTTTCTTAGTTTCTTAGTTTCTTAGTTTCTTAGTTTCTTAGTTTGTCAGTTTGTTCGTTTCTTAGTTTGTCAGTTTGTTCGTTTCTTAGTTTGTTCGTTTCTTAGTTTCTTAGTTTCTTAGTTTCTTAGTTTCTTAGTTTCTTAGTTTCTTAGTTTCTTAGTTTCTTAGTTTCTTAGTTTCTTAGTTTCTTAGTTTCTTAGTTTCTTAGTTTCTTAGTTTCTTAGTTTCTTAGTTTCTTAGTTTCTTAGTTTCTTAGTTTCTTAGTTTCTTAGTTTCTTAGTTTCTTAGTTTCTTAGTTTCTTAGTTTCTTAGTTTCTTAGTTTCTTAGTTTCTTAGTTTCTTAGTTTCTTAGTTTCTTAGTTTCTTAGTTTCTTAGTTTCTTAGTTTCTTAGTTTCTTAGTTTCTTAGTTTCTTAGTTTCTTAGTTTCTCATTTTCTCAGTTTCTCAGTTTCTTAGTTTCTCAGTTTCTCAGTTTCTCAGTTTCTCAGTTTCTCAGTTTCTTAGTTTCTCAGTTTCTTAATTTCTTAGTTTCTTAGTTTCTTAGTTTCTTAGTTTCTTAGTTTCTTAGTTTCTTAGGTTCTTAGTTTCTTAGTTTCTTAGTTTCTTAGTTTCTTAGTTTCTTAGTTTCTTAGTTTCTTAGTTTCTTAGTTTCTTAGTTTCTTAGTTTCTTAGTTTCTTAGTTTCTTAGTTTCTTAGTTTCTTAGTTTCTTAGTTTCTTAGTTTCTTAGTTTCTTAGTTTCTTAGTTTCTTAGTTTCTTAGTTTCTTAGTTTCTTAGTTTCTTAGTTTCTTAGTTTCTTAGTTTCTTAGTTTCTTAGTTTCTTAGTTTCTTAGTTTCTTAGTTTCTTAGTTTCTTAGTTTCTTAGTTTCTTAGTTTCTTAGTTTCTTAGTTTCTTAGTTTCTTAGTTCCTTAGTTTCTTAGTTTCTTAGTTTCTTAGTTTCTTAGTTTCTTAGTTTCTTAGTTTCTTAGTTTCTTAGTTTCTTAGTTTGTTCGTTTCTTAGTTTCTTAGTTTCTTAGTTTCTTAGTTTCTTAGTTTCTTAGTTTCTTAGTTTCTTAGTTTCTTAGTTCCTTAGTTTGTCAGTTTGTTCGTTTCTTAGCTTGTCAGTTTGTTCGTTTCTTAGTTTCTTAGTTTCTTAGTTTCTTAGTTTCTTAGTTTCTTAGTTTCTTAGTTTCTTAGTTTCTTAGTTTCTTAGTTTCTTAGTTTCTTAGTTTCTTAGTTCCTTAGTTTGTCAGTTTGTTCGTTTCTTAGTTTGTCAGTTTGTTCGTTTCTTAGTTTCTTAGTTTCTTAGTTTCCTAGTTTCTTAGTTTCCTAGTTTCTTAGTTTCTTAGTTTCATAGTTTCTTAGTTTCTTAGTTTCTTAGTTTCTTAGTTTCTTAGTTTCTTAGTTTCTTAGTTTCTTAGTTTCTTAGTTTCTTAGTTTCTTAGTTTCTTAGTTTCTTAGTTTCTTAGTTTCTTAGTTTCTTAGTTTCATAGTTTCTTAGTTTCTTAGTTTCTTAGTTTCTTAGTTTCTTAGTTTCTTAGTTTCTTAGTTTCTTAGTTTCTTAGTTTCTTAGTTTCTTAGTTTCTTAGTTTCTTAGTTTCTTAGTTTCTTAGTTTCTTAGTTTCTTAGTTTCTTAGTTTCTTAGTTTCATAGTTTCTTAGTTTCTTAGTTTCTTAGTTTCTTAGTTTCTTAGTTTCTTAGTTTCTTAGTTTCTTAGTTTCTTAGTTTCTTAGTTTCTTAGTTTCTTAGTTTCTTAGTTTCTTAGTTTCTTAGTTTCTTAGTTCCTTAGTTTGTCAGTTTGTTCGTTTCTTAGTTTGTCAGTTTGTTCGTTTCTTAGTTTCTTAGTTTCCTAGTTTCTTAGTTTCCTAGTTTCTTAGTTTCTTAGTTTCTTAGCTTCATAGTTTCTTAGTTTCTTAGTTTCTTAGTTTCTTAGTTTCTTAGTTTCTTAGTTTCTTAGTTTCTTAGTTTCTTAGTTTCTTAGTTTCATAGTTTCTTAGTTTCTTAGTTTCTTAGTTTCTTAGTTTCTTAGTTTCTTAGTTTCTTAGTTTCTTAGTTTCTTAGTTTCTTAGTTTCTTAGTTTCTTAGTTTCTTAGTTTCTTAGTTTCTTAGTTTCTTAGTTTCTTAGTTTCTTAGTTTCTTAGTTTCTTAGTTTCTTAGTTTCTTAGTTCCTTAGTTTGTCAGTTTGTTCGTTTCTTAGTTTGTCAGTTTGTTCGTTTCTTAGTTTCTTAGTTTCCTAGTTTCTTAGTTTCCTAGTTTCTTAGTTTCTTAGTTTCTTAGTTTCATAGTTTCTTAGTTTCTTAGTTTCTTAGTTTCTTAGTTTCTTAGTTTCTTAGTTTCTTAGTTTCTTAGTTTCTTAGTTTCTTAGTTTCTTAGTTTCTTAGTTTCCTAGTTTCTTAGTTTCTTAGTTTCTTAGTTTCTTAGTTTCTTAGTTTCTTAGTTTCATAGTTTCTTAGTTTCTTAGTTTCTTAGTTTCTTAGTTTCTTAGTTTCTTAGTTTCTTAGTTTCTTAGTTTCTTAGTTTCTTAGTTTCTTAGTTTCTTAGTTTCTTAGTTTCTTAGTTTCTTAATTTCTTAGTTTCTTAGTTTCTTAGTTTCTTAGTTTCTTAGCTTCTTAGTTTCTTAGTTTCTCAGTTTCTTAGTTTCTCAGTTTCTTAGTTTCTTAGTTTCTTAGTTTCTTAGTTTCTTAGTTTCTTAGTTTCATAGTTTCTTAGTTTCTTAGTTTCTTAGTTTCTTAGTTTCTTAATTTCTTAGTTTCTTTGTTTCTTAGTTTCTTAGTTTCTTAGATTCTTAGTTTCTTAGTTTCTTAGTTTCTTAGTTTCTTAGTTTCTTAGTTTCTTAGTTTCTTAGTTTCTTAGTTTCTTAGTTTCTTAGTTTCTTAGTTTCTTAGTTTCTTAGTTTCTTAGTTTCTTAGTTTTTTAGTTTCTTAGTTTCTTAGTTTCTTAGTTTCTTAGTTTCTTAGTTTCTTAGTTTCTTAGTTTCTTAGTTTCTTAGTTTCTTAGTTTCTTAGATTCTTAGTTTCTTAGTTTCTTAGTTTCTTAGTTTCTTAGTTTCTTAGTTTCTTAGTTTCTTAGTTTCTTAGTTTCTTAGTTTCTTAGTTTCTTAGTTTCTTAGTTTCTTAGTTTCTTAGTTTCTCAGTTTCTTAGTTTCTTAGTTTCTTAGTTTCTTAGTTTCTTAGTTTCTTAGTTTCTTAGTTTCTTAGTTTCTTAGTTTCTTAGTTTCTTAGTTTCTTAGTTTCTTAGTTTCATAGTTTCTTAGTTTCTTAGTTTCTTAGTTTCTTAGTTTCTTAGTTTCTTAGTTTCTTGGTTTCTTAGTTTCTTAGTTTCTTAGTTTCTTAGTTTCTTAGTTTCTTAGTTTCTTAGTTTCTTAGTTTCTTAGTTTCTTAGTTTCTTAGTTTCTTAGTTTCTTAGTTTCTTAGTTTCTTAGTTTCTTAGTTTCTTAGTTTCTTAGTTTCATAGTTTCTTAGTTTCTTAGTTTCTTAGTTTCTTAGTTTCTTAGTTTCTTAGTTTCTTAGTTTCTTAGTTTCTTAGTTTCTTTTATTTTCTTAGTTTCTTAGTTTCTTAGTTTCTTAGTTTCTTAGTTTCTTAGTTTCTTAGTTTCTTAGTTTCTTAGTTTCTTAGTTTCTTAGCTTCTTAGTTTCTTAGCTTCTTAGTTTCTTAGTTTCTTAGTTTCTTAGTTTCTTAGTTTCTTAGTTTCTTAGTTTCATAGATTCTTAGTTTCATAGTTTCTTAGTTTCTTAGTATCTTAGTTTCTTAGTTTCTTAGTTTCTTAGTTTCTTAGTTTCTTAGTTTCTTAGTTTCTTAGTTTCTTAGTTTCTTAGTTTCTTAGATTCTTAGTTTCTTAGTTTCTTAGTTTCTTAGTTTCTTAGTTTCTTAGTTTCTTAGTTTCTTAGTTTCTTAGTTTCTTAGTTTCTTAGTTTCTTAGTTTCTTAGTTTCATAGTTTCTTAGTTTCTTAGTTTCTTAGTTTCTTAGTTTCTTAGTTTCTTAGTTTCTTAGTTTCTTAGTTTCTTAGTTTCTTAGTTTCTTAGTTTCTTAGTTTCTTAGTTTCTTAGTTTCTTAGTTTCTTAGTTTCTTAGTTTCTCATTTTCTTAGTTTCTTAGTTTCTTAGTTTCTTAGTTTCTTAGTTTCTTAGTTTCTTAGTTTCTTAGTTTCTTAGTTTCTTAGTTTCTTAGTTTCTTAGTTTCTTAGTTTCTTAGTTTCTTAGTTTCTTAGTTTCTTAGTTTCTTAGTTTCTTAGTTTCTTAGTTTCTTAGTTTCTTAGTTTCTTAGTTTCTTAGTTTCTTAGTTTCTTAGTTTCTTAGTTTCTTAGTTTCTTAGTTTCTTAGTTTCTCAGTTTGTCAGTTTGTCAGTTTGTCAGTCTGTTCGTTTCTTAGTTTCTTAGTTTATTAGTTTCTTAGTTTCTTAGTTTCTTTGTTTCTTAGTTTCTTAGTTTCTTAGTTTCTTAGTTTCTTAGTTTCTTAGTTTCATAGTTTCTTAGTTTCTTAGTTTCTTAGTTTCTTAGTTTCTTAATTTCTTAGTTTCTTTGTTTCTTAGTTTCTTAGTTTCTTAGTTTCTTAGTTTCTTAGTTTCTTAGTTTCTTAGTTTCTTAGTTTCTTAGTTTCTTAGTATCTTAGTTTCTTAGTTTCTTAGTTTCTTTGTTTCTTAGTTTCTTAGTTTCTTAGTTTCTTAGTTTCTTAGTTTCATAGTTTCTTAGTTTCTTAGTTTCTTAGTTTCTTAGTTTCTTAGTTTCTTAGTTTCTTAGTTTCTTAGTTTCTTAGTTTGTTCGTTTCTTAGTTTCTTAGTTTCTTAGTTTCTTAGTTTCTTAGTTTCTTAGTTTCTTAGTATCTTAGTTTCTTAGTTTCTTAGTTTCTTAGTTTGTCAGTTTGTCAGTTTGTCAGTTTGTTCGTTTCTTAGTTTCTTAGTTTATTAGTTTCTTAGTTTCTTAGTTTCTTTGTTTCTTAGTTTCTTAGTTTCTTAGTTTCTTAGTTTCTTAGTTTCTTAGTTTCATAGTTTCTTAGTTTCTTAGTTTCTTAGTTTCTTAGTTTCTTAATTTCTTAGTTTCTTTGTTTCTTAGTTTCTTAGTTTCTTAGATTCTTAGTTTCTTAGTTTCTTAGTTTCTTAGTTTCTTAGTTTCTTAGTTTCTTAGTTTCTTAGTTTCTTAGTTTCTTAGTTTCTTAGTTTCTTAGTTTCTTAGTTTCTTAGTTTCTTAGTTTCTTAGTTTCTTAGTTTCTTAGTTTCTTAGTTTCTTAGTTTCTTAGTTTCTTAGTTTCTTAGTTTCTTAGTTTCTTAGTTTCTTAGTTTCTTAGTTTCTTAGTTTCTTAGTTTCTCATTTTCTTAGTTTCTTAGTTTCTTAGTTTCTTAGTTTCTTAGTTTCTTAGTTTCTTAGTTTCTTAGTTTCTTAGTTTCTTAGTTTCTTAGTTTCTTAGTTTCTTAGTTTCTTAGTTTCTTAGTTTCTTAGATTCTTAATTTCTTAGTTTCTTAGTTTCTTAGTTTCTTAGTTTGTCAGTTTGTCAGTTTGTCAGTTTGTTCGTTTCTTAGTTTCTTAGTTTATTAGTTTCTTAGTTTCTTAGTTTCTTTGTTTCTTAGTTTCTTAGTTTCTTAGTTTCTTAGTTTCTTAGTTTCTTAGTTTCATAGTTTCTTAGTTTCTTAGTTTCTTAGTTTCTTAGTTTCTTAGTTTCTTAGTTTCTTAGTTTCTTAGTTCCTTAGTTTGTCAGTTTGTTCGTTTCTTAGTTTGTCAGTTTGTTCGTTTCTTAGTTTCTTAGTTTCCTAGTTTCTTAGTTTCCTAGTTTCTTAGTTTCTTAGTTTCTTAGCTTCATAGTTTCTTAGTTTCTTAGTTTCTTAGTTTCTTAGTTTCTTAGTTTCTTAGTTTCTTAGTTTCTTAGTTTCTTAGTTTCTTAGTTTCTTAGTTTCTTAGTTTCTTAGTTTCTTAGTTTCTTAGTTTCTTAGTTTCTTAGTTTGTCAGTTTGTCAGTTTGTCAGTTTGTTCGTTTCTTAGTTTCTTAGTTTATTAGTTTCTTAGTTTCTTAGTTTCTTTGTTTCTTAGTTTCTTAGTTTCTTAGTTTCTTAGTTTCATAGTTTCTTAGTTTCTTAGTTTCTTAGTTTCTTAGTTTCTTAGTATCTTAGTTTCTTAGTTTCTTAGTTTCTTTGTTTCTTAGTTTCTTAGTTTCTTAGTTTCTTAGTTTCTTAGTTTCATAGTTTCTTAGTTTCTTAGTTTCTTAGTTTCTTAGTTTCTTAGTTTCTTAGTTTCTTAGTTTCTTAGTTTGTTCGTTTCTTAGTTTCTTAGTTTCTTAGTTTCTTAGTTTCTTAGTTTCTTAGTTTCTTAGTTTCTTAGTTTCTTAGTTTCTTAGCTTCTTAGTTTCTTAGCTTCTTAGTTTCTTAGTTTCTTAGTTTCTTAGTTTCTTAGTTTCTTAGTTTCTTAGTTTCATAGATTCTTAGTTTCATAGTTTCTTAGTTTCTTAGTTTCTTAGTTTCTTAGTTTCTTAGTTTCTTAGTTTCTTAGTTTCTTAGTTTCTTAGTTTCTTAGTTTCTTAGTTTCTTAGTTTCTTAGATTCTTAGTTTCTTAGTTTCTTAGTTTCTTAGTTTCTTAGTTTCTTAGTTTCTTAGTTTCTTAGTTTCTTAGTTTCTTAGTTTCTTAGTTTCTTAGTTTCTTAGTTTCTTAGTTTCTTAGTTTCTTGGTTTCTTAGTTTCTTAGTTTCTTAGTTTCTTAGTTTCTTAGTTTCTTAGTTTCTTAGTTTCTTAGTTTCTTAGTTTCTTAGTTTCTTAGTTTGTCAGTTTGTTCGTTTCTTAGTATGTCAGTTTCTTAGTTTCTCAGTTCCTTAGTTTGTCAGTTTGTTCGTTTCTTAGTTTGTCAGTTTGTTCGTTTCTTAGTTTCTTAGTTTCTTAGTTTCTTATTTTCTTAGTTTCTTAGTTTCTTAGTTTCTTAGTTTCTTAGTTTCTTAGTTTCTTAGTTTCTTAGTTTCTTAGTTTCTTAGTTTCTTAGTTTCTTAGTTTCTTAGTTTCTTAGTTTCTTAGTTTCTTAGTTTCTTAGTTTCTTAGTTTCTTAGTTTCTTAGTTTCTTAGTTTCTTAGTTTCTTAGTTTCTTAGTTTCTTAGTTTCATAGTTTCTTAGTTTCTTAGTTTCTTAGTTTCTTAGTTTCTTAGTTTCTTAGTTTCTTAGTTTCTTAGTTTCTTTTATTTTCTTAGTTTCTTAGTTTCTTAGTTTCTTAGTTTCTTAGTTTCTTAGTTTCTTAGTTTCTTAGTTTCTTAGTTTCTTAGCTTCTTAGTTTCTTAGCTTCTTAGTTTCTTAGTTTCTTAGTTTCTTAGTTTCTTAGTTTCTTAGTTTCTTAGTTTCATAGATTCTTAGTTTCATAGTTTCTTAGTTTCTTAGTTTCTTAGTTTCTTAGTTTCTTAGTTTCTTAGTTTCTTAGTTTCTTAGTTTCTTAGTTTCTTAGTTTCTTAGTTTCTTAGTTTCTTAGATTCTTAGTTTCTTAGTTTCTTAGTTTCTTAGTTTCTTAGTTTCTTAGTTTCTTAGTTTCTTAGTTTCTTAGTTTCTTAGTTTCTTAGTTTCTTAGTTTCTTAGTTTCATAGTTTCTTACTTTCTTAGTTTCTTAGTTTCTTAGTTTCTTAGTTTCTTAGTTTCTTAGTTTCTTAGTTTCTTAGTTTCTTATTTTCTTAGTTTCTTAGTTTCTTAGTTTCTTAGTTTCTTAGTTTCTCATTTTCTTAGTTTCTTAGTTTCTTAGTTTCTTAGTTTCTTAGTTTCTTAGTTTCTTAGTTTCTTAGTTTCTTAGTTTCTTAGTTTCTTAGTTTCTTAGTTTCTTAGTTTCTTAGTTTCTTAGTTTCTTAGTTTCTTAGTTTCTTAGTTTCTTAGTTTCTTAGTTTCTTAGTTTCTTAGTTTCTTAGTTTCTTAGTTTCTTAGTTTCTTAGTTTCTTAGTTTCTTAGTTTCTTAGTTTCATAGTTTCTTAGTTTCTTAGTTTCTTAGTTTCTTAGTTTCTTAGTTTCTTAGTTTCTTAGTTTCTTAGTTTCTTAGTTTCTTTTATTTTCTTAGTTTCTTAGTTTCTTAGTTTCTTAGTTTCTTAGTTTCTTAGTTTCTTAGTTTCTTAGTTTCTTAGTTTCTTAGCTTCTTAGTTTCTTAGCTTCTTAGTTTCTTAGTTTCTTAGTTTCTTAGTTTCTTAGTTTCTTAGTTTCTTAGTTTCATAGATTCTTAGTTTCATAGTTTCTTAGTTTCTTAGTTTCTTAGTTTCTTAGTTTCTTAGTTTCTTAGTTTCTTAGTTTCTTAGTTTCTTAGTTTCTTAGTTTCTTAGTTTCTTAGTTTCTTAGATTCTTAGTTTCTTAGTTTCTTAGTTTCTTAGTTTCTTAGTTTCTTAGTTTCTTAGTTTCTTAGTTTCTTAGTTTCTTAGTTTCTTAGTTTCTTAGTTTCTTAGTTTCATAGTTTCTTAGTTTCTTAGTTTCTTAGTTTCTTAGTTTCTTAGTTTCTTAGTTTCTTAGTTTCTTAGTTTCTTAGTTTCTTAGTTTCTTAGTTTCTTAGTTTCTTAGTTTCTTAGTTTCTTAGTTTCTTAGTTTCTCATTTTCTTAGTTTCTTAGTTTCTTAGTTTCTTAGTTTCTTAGTTTCTTAGTTTCTTAGTTTCTTAGTTTCTTAGTTTCTTAGCTTCTTAGTTTCTTAGTTTCTTAGTTTCTTAGTTTCTTATTTTCTTAGTTTCTTAGTTTCTTAGTTTCTTAGTTTCTTAGTTTCTTAGTTTCTTAGTTTCTTAGTTTCTTAGTTTCTTAGTTTCTTAGTTTCTTAGTTTCTTAGTTTCTTAGTTTCTTAGTTTCTTAGTTTCTTAGTTTGTCAGTTTGTCAGTTTGTCAGTTTGTTCGTTTCTTAGTTTCTTAGTTTATTAGTTTCTTAGTTTCTTAGTTTCTTTGTTTCTTAGTTTCTTAGTTTCTTAGTTTCTTAGTTTCTTAGTTTCATAGTTTCTTAGTTTCTTAGTTTCTTAGTTTCTTAGTTTCTTAATTTCTTAGTTTCTTTGTTTCTTAGTTTCTTAGTTTCTTAGTTTCTTAGTTTCTTAGTTTCTTAGTTTCTTAGTTTCTTAGTTTCTTAGTTTCTTAGTATCTTAGTTTCTTAGTTTCTTAGTTTCTTTGTTTCTTAGTTTCTTAGTTTCTTAGTTTCTTAGTTTCTTAGTTTCATAGTTTCTTAGTTTCTTAGTTTCTTAGTTTCTTAGTTTCTTAGTTTCTTAGTTTCTTAGTTTCTTAGTTTCTTAGTTTGTTCGTTTCTTAGTTTCTTAGTTTCTTAGTTTCTTAGTTTCTTAGTTTCTTAGTTTCTTAGTATCTTAGTTTCTTAGTTTCTTAGTTTCTTAGTTTCTTAGTTTCTTAGATTCTTAGTTTCTTAGTTTCTTAGTTTCTTAGTTTCTTAGTTTCTTAGTTCCTTAGTTTGTCAGTTTGTTCGTTTCTTAGTTTGTCAGTTTGTTCGTTTCTTAGTTTGTTCTTTTCTTAGTTTCTTAGTTTCTTAGTTTCTTAGTTTCATAGTTTCTTAGTTTCTTAGTTTCTTAGTTTCTTAGTTTCTTAGATTCTTAATTTCTTAGTTTCTTAGTTTCTTAGTTTCTTAGTTTGTCAGTTTGTCAGTTTGTCAGTTTGTTCGTTTCTTAGTTTCTTAGTTTATTAGTTTCTTAGTTTCTTAGTTTCTTTGTTTCTTAGATTCTTAGTTTCTTAGTTTCTTAGTTTCTTAGTTTCTTAGTTTCATAGTTTCTTAGTTTCTTAGTTTCTTAGTTTCTTAGTTTCTTAATTTCTTAGTTTCTTTGTTTCTTAGTTTCTTAGTTTCTTAGTTTCTTAGTTTCTTAGTTTCTTAGTTTCTTAGTTTCTTAGTTTCTTAGTTTCTTAGTTTCTTAGTTTCTTAGTTTCTTAGTTTCTTAGTTTCTTAGTTTCTTAGTTTCTTAGTTTCTTAGTTTCTTAGTTTCTTAGTTTCATAGTTTCTTAGTTTCTTAGTTTCTTAGTTTCTTAGTTTCTTAGTTTCTTAGTTTCTTAGTTTCTTAGTTCCTTAGTTTGTCAGTTTGTTCGTTTCTTAGTTTGTCAGTTTGTTCGTTTCTTAGTTTCTTAGTTTCCTAGTTTCTTAGTTTCCTAGTTTCTTAGTTTCTTAGTTTCTTAGCTTCATAGTTTCTTAGTTTCTTAGTTTCTTAGTTTCTTAGTTTCTTAGTTTCTTAGTTTCTTAGTTTCTTAGTTTCTTAGTTTCTTAGTTTCTTAGTTTCTTAGTTTCTTAGTTTCTTAGTTTCTTAGTTTCTTAGTTTCTTAGTTTCTTAGTTTCTTAGTTTCTTAGTTTCTTAATTTCTTAGTTTCTTAGTTTCTTTGTTTCTTAGTTTCTTAGTTTCTTAGTTTCTTAGTTTCTTAGTTTCATAGTTTCTTAGTTTCTTAGTTTCTTAGTTTCTTAGTTTCTTAATTTCTTAGTTTCTTTGTTTCTTAGTTTCTTAGTTTCTTAGTTTCTTAGTTTCTTAGTTTCTTAGTTTCTTAGTTTCTTAGTTTCTTAGTTTCTTAGTATCTTAGTTTCTTAGTTTCTTAGTTTCTTTGTTTCTTAGTTTCTTAGTTTCTTAGTTTCTTAGTTTCTTAGTTTCATAGTTTCTTAGTTTCTTAGTTTCTTAGTTTCTTAGTTTCTTAGTTTCTTAGTTTCTTAGTTTCTTAGTTTCTTAGTTTCTTAGTTTCTTAGTTTCTTAGTTTCTTAGCTTCTTAGTTTCTTAGCTTCTTAGTTTCTTAGTTTCTTAGTTTCTTAGTTTCTTAGTTTCTTAGTTTCTTAGTTTCATAGATTCTTAGTTTCATAGTTTCTTAGTTTCTTAGTTTCTTAGTTTCTTAGTTTCTTAGTTTCTTAGTTTCTTAGTTTGTCAGTTTGTCAGTTTGTCAGTTCGTTCGTTTCTTAGTTTCTTAGTTTATTAGTTTCTTAGTTTCTTAGTTTCTTTGTTTCTTAGTTTCTTAGTTTCTTAGTTTCTTAGTTTCTTAGTTTCATAGTTTCTTAGTTTCTTAGTTTCTTAGTTTCTTAGTTTCTTGATTTCTTAGTTTCTTTGTTTCTTAGTTTCTTAGTTTCTTAGTTTCTTAGTTTCTTAGTTTCTTAGTTTCTTAGTTTCTTAGTTTCTTAGTTTCTTAGTTTCTTAGTATCTTAGTTTCTTAGTTTCTTAGTTTCTTTGTTTCTTAGTTTCTTAGTTTCTTAGTTTCTTAGTTTCTTAGTTTCATAGTTTCTTAGTTTCTTAGTTTCTTAGTTTCTTAGTTTCTTAGTTTCTTAGTTTCTTAGTTTCTTAGTTTCTTAGTTTGTTCGTTTCTTAGTTTCTTAGTTTCTTAGTTTCTTAGTTTCTTAGTTTCTTAGTTTCTTAGTTTCTTAGTTTCATAGTTTCTTAGTTTCTTAGTTTCTTAGTTTCTTAGTTTCTTAGTTTCTTAGTTTCTTAGTTTCTTAGTTTCTTAGTTTCTTAGTTTCTTAGTTTCTTAGTTTCTTAGTTTCTTAGTTACTTAGTTTCTTAGTTTCTTAGTTTCTCATTTTCTTAGTTTCTTAGTTTCTTAGTTTCTTAGTTTCTTAGTTTCTTAGTTTCTTAGTTTCTTAGTTTCTTAGTTTCTTAGTTTCTTAGCTTCTTAGTTTCTTAGTTTCTTAGTTTCTTAGTTTCTTATTTTCTTAGTTTCTTAGTTTCTTAGTTTCTTAGTTTCTTAGTTTCTTAGTTTCTTAGTTTCTTAGTTTCTTAGTTTCTTAGTTTCTTAGTTTCTTAGTTTCTTAGTTTCTTAGTTTCTTAGTTTCTTAGTTTCTTAGTTTCTTAGTTTGTCAGTTTGTCAGTTTGTCAGTTTGATCGTTTCTTAGTTTCTTAGTTTATTAGTTTCTTAGTTTCTTAGTTTCTTTGTTTCTTAGTTTCTTAGTTTCTTAGTTTCTTTGTTTCTTAGTTTCTTAGTTTCTTAGTTTCTTAGTTTCTTAGTTTCTTAGTTTCTTAGTTTCTTAGTTTCTTAGTTTCTTAGTTTCTTAGCTTCTTAGTTTCTTAGCTTCTTAGTTTCTTAGTTTCTTAGTTTCTTAGTTTCTTAGTTTCTTAGTTTCTTAGTTTCATAGATTCTTAGTTTCATAGTTTCTTAGTTTCTTAGTTTCTTAGTTTCTTAGTTTCTTAGTTTCTTAGTTTCTTAGTTTCTTAGTTTCTTAGTTTCTTAGTTTCTTAGTTTCTTAGATTCTTAGTTTCTTAGTTTCTTAGTTTCTTAGTTTCTTAGTTTCTTAGTTTCTTAGTTTCTTAGTTTCTTAGTTTCTTAGTTTCTTAGTTTCTTAGTTTCTTAGTTTCATAGTTTCTTAGTTTCTTAGTTTCTTAGTTTCTTAGTTTCTTAGTTTCTTAGTTTCTTAGTTTCTTAGTTTCTTAGTTTCTTAGTTTCTTAGTTTCTTAGTTTCTTAGTTTCTTAGTTTCTCATTTTCTTAGTTTCTTAGTTTCTTAGTTTCTAAGTTTCTTAGTTTCTTAGTTTCTTAGTTTCTTAGTTTCTTAGTTTCTTAGCTTCTTAGTTTCTTAGTTTCTTAGTTTCTTAGTTTCTTATTTTCTTAGTTTCTTAGTTTCTTAGTTTCTTAGTTTCTTAGTTTCTTAGTTTCTTAGTTTCTTAGTTTCTTAGTTTCTTAGTTTCTTAGTTTCTTAGTTTCTTAGTTTCTTAGTTTCTTAGTTTCTTAGTTTCTTAGTTTCTTAGTTTCTTAGTTTCTTAGTTTCTTAGTTTCTTAGTTTGTCAGTTTGTCAGTTTGTCAGTTTGTTCGTTTCTTAGTTTCTTAGTTTATTAGTTTCTTAGTTTCTTAGTTTCTTTGTTTCTTAGTTTCTTAGTTTCTTAGTTTCTTAGTTTCTTAGTTTCTTAGTTTCATAGTTTCTTAGTTTCTTAGTTTCTTAGTTTCTTAGTTTCTTAGTTTCTTAATTTCTTAGTTTCTTTGTTTCTTAGTTTCTTAGTTTCTTAGTTTCTTAGTTTCTTAGTTTCTTAGTTTCTTAGTTTCTTAGTTTCTTAGTTTCTTAGTTTCTTAGTATCTTAGTTTCTTAGTTTCTTAGTTTCTTTGTTTCTTAGTTTCTTAGTTTCTTAGTTTCTTAGTTTCTTAGTTTCTTAGTTTCTTAGTTTCTTAGTTTCTTAGTTTCTTAGTTTCTTAGTTTGTTCGTTTCTTAGTTTCTTAGTTTCTTAGTTTCTTAGTTTCTTAGTTTCTTAGTTTCTTAGTATCTTAGTTTCTTAGTTTCTTAGTTTCTTAGTTTCTTAGTTTCTTAGTTTCTTAGTTTCTTTGTTTCTTAGTTTCTTAGTTTCTTAGATTCTTAGTTTCTTAGTTTCTTAGTTTCTTAGTTTCTTAGTTTCTTAGTTTCTTAGTTTCTTAGTTTCTTAGTTTCTTAGTTTCTTAGTTTCTTAGTTTCTTAGTTTCTTAGTTTCTTAGTTTCTTAGTTTCTTAGTTTCTTAGTTTCTTAGTTTCTTAGTTTCTTAGTTTCTTAGTTTCTTAGTTTCTTAGTTTCTTAGTTTCATAGTTTCTTAGTTTCTTAGTTTGTTAGTTTCTTAGTTTCTTAGTTTCTTAGTTTCTTAGTTTCTTAGTTTCTTTTATTTTCTTAGTTTCTTAGTTTCTTAGTTTCTTAGTTTCTTAGTTTATTAGTTTCTTAGTTTCTTAGTTTCTTTGTTTCTTAGTTTCTTAGTTTCTTAGTTTCTTAGCTTCTTAGTTTCTTAGTTTCTTAGTTTCTTAGTTTCTTAGTTTCTTAGTTTCTTAGTTTCATAGATTCTTAGTTTCATAGTTTCTTAGTTTCTTAGTTTCTTAGTTTCTTAGTTTCTTAGTTTCTTAGTTTCTTAGTTTCTTAGTTTCTTAGTTTCTTAGTTTCTTAGTTTCTTAGTTTCTTAGATTCTTAGTTTCTTAGTTTCTTAGTTTCTTAGTTTCTTAGTTTCTTAGTTTCTTAGTTTCTTAGTTTCTTAGTTTCTTAGTTTCTTAGTTTCTTAGTTTCTTAGTTTCTTAGTTTCATAGTTTCTTAGTTTCTTAGTTTCTTAGATTCTTAGTTTCTTAGTTTCTTAGTTTCTTAGTTTCTTAGTTTCTTAGTTTCTTAGTTTCTTAGTTTCTTAGTTTCTTAGTTTCTTAGTTTCTTAGTTTCTTAGTTTCTTAGTTTCTCATTTTCTTAGTTTCTTAGTTTCTTAGTTTCTTAGTTTCTTAGTTTCTTAGTTTCTTAGTTTCTTAGTTTCTTAGTTTCTTAGCTTCTTAGTTTCTTAGTTTCTTAGTTTCTTAGTTTCTTATTTTCTTAGTTTCTTAGTTTCTTAGTTTCTTAGTTTCTTAGTTTCTTAGTTTCTTAGTTTCTTAGTTTCTTAGTTTCTTAGTTTCTTAGTTTCTTAGTTTCTTAGTTTCTTAGTTTCTTAGTTTGTCAGTTTGTCAGTTTGTCAGTTTGTTCGTTTCTTAGTTTCTTAGTTTATTAGTTTCTTAGTTTCTTAGTTTCTTTGTTTCTTAGTTTCTTAGTTTCTTAGTTTCTTAGTTTCTTAGTTTCATAGTTTCTTAGTTTCTTAGTTTCTTAGTTTCTTAGTTTCTTAATTTCTTAGTTTCTTTGTTTCTTAGTTTCTTAGTTTCTTAGTTTCTTAGTTTCTTAGTTTCTTAGTTTCTTAGTTTCATAGTTTCTTAGTTTCTTAGTTTCTTAGTTTCTTAGTTTCTTAGTTTCTTAGTTTCTTAGTATCTTAGTTTCTTAGTTTCTTAGTTTGTTCGTTTCTTAGTTTCTTAGTTTCTTAGTTTCTTAGTTTCTTAGTTTCTTAGTTTCTTAGTATCTTAGTTTCTTAGTTTCTTAGTTTCTTAGTTTCTTAGTTTCTTAGTTTCTTAGTTTCTTAGTTTCTTAGTTTCTTAGTTTCTTAGTTTCTTAGTTTCTTAGTTCCTTAATTTGTCAGTTTGTTCGTTTCTTAGTTTGTCAGTTTGTTCGTTTCTTAGTTTGTTCGTTTCTTAGTTTCTTAGTTTCTTAGTTTCTTAGTTTCATAGTTTCTTAGTTTCTTAGTTTCTTAGTTTCTTAGATTCTTAATTTCTTAGTTTCTTAGTTTCTTAGTTTCTTAGTTTGTCAGTTTGTCAGTTTGTCAGTTTGTTCGTTTCTTAGTTTCTTAGTTTATTAGTTTCTTAGTTTCTTAGTTTCTTTGTTTCTTAGTTTCTTAGTTTCTTAGTTTCTTAGTTTCTTAGTTTCTTAGTTTCATAGTTTCTTAGTTTCTTAGTTTCTTAGTTTCTTAATTTCTTAGTTTCTTTGTTTCTTAGTTTCTTAGTTTCTTAGATTCTTAGTTTCTTAGTTTCTTAGTTTCTTAGTTTCTTAGTTTCTTAGTTTCTTAGTTTCTTAGTTTCTTAGTTTCTTAGTTTCTTAGTTTCTTAGTTTCTTAGTTTCTTAGTTTCTTAGTTTCTTAGTTTCTTAGTTTCTTAGTTTCTTAGTTTCTTAGTTTCTTAGTTTCTTAGTTTCTTAGTTTCTTAGTTTCTTAGTTTCTTAGTTTCTTAGTTTCTTAGTTTCTTAGTTTCTTAGTTCCTTAGTTTCTTAGTTTCATAGTTTCTTAGTTTCTTAGTTTCTTAGATTCTTAGTTTCTTAGTTTCTTAGTTTCTTAGTTTCTTAGTTTCTTAGTTTCTTAGTTTCTTAGTTTCTCATTTTCTTAGTTTCTTAGTTTCTTAGTTTCTTAGTTTCTTAGTTTCTTAGTTTCTTAGTTTCTTAGTTTCTTAGTTTCTTAGCTTCTTAGTTTCTTAGTTTCTTAGTTTCTTAGTTTCTTATTTTCTTAGTTTCTTAGTTTCTTAGTTTCTTAGTTTCTTAGTTTCTTAGTTTCTTAGTTTCTTAGTTTCTTAGTTTCTTAGTTTCTTAGTTTCTTAGTTTCTTAGTTTCTTAGTTTCTTAGTTTCTTAGTTTCTTAGTTTCTTAGTTTCTTAGTTTCTTAGTTTCTTAGTTTCTTAGTTTCTTAGTTTCTTAGTTTGTCAGTTTGTCAGTTTGTCAGTTTGTTCGTTTCTTAGTTTCTTAGTTTATTAGTTTCTTAGTTTCTTAGTTTCTTTGTTTCTTAGTTTCTTAGTTTCTTAGTTTCTTAGTTTCTTAGTTTCATAGTTTCTTAGTTTCTTAGTTTCTTAGTTTCTTAATTTCTTAGTTTCTTTGTTTCTTAGTTTCTTAGTTTCTTAGTTTCTTAGTTTCTTAGTTTCTTAGTTTCTTAGTTTCTTAGTTTCTTAGTTTCTTAGTATCTTAGTTTCTTAGTTTCTTAGTTTCTTTGTTTCTTAGCTTCTTAGTTTCTTAGTTTCTTAGTTTCTTAGTTTCATAGTTTCTTAGTTTCTTAGTTTCTTAGTTTCTTAGTATCTTAGTTTCTTAGTTTCTTAGTTTCTTAGTTTCTTAGTTTCTTAGTTTCTTAGTTTCTTAGTTTCTTAGTTTCTTAGTTTCTTAGTTTCTTAGTTCCTTAGTTTGTCAGTTTGTTCGTTTCTTAGTTTGTCAGTTTGTTCGTTTCTTAGTTTGTTCGTTTCTTAGTTTCATAGTTTCTTAGTTTCTTAGTTTCTTAGTTTCTTAGATTCTTAATTTCTTAGTTTCTTAGTTTCTTAGTTTCTTAGTTTGTCAGTTTGTCAGTTTGTCAGTTTGTTCGTTTCTTAGTTTCTTAGTTTATTAGTTTCTTAGTTTCTTAGTTTCTTTGTTTCTTAGTTTCTTAGTTTCTTAGTTTCTTAGTTTCTTAGTTTCTTAGTTTCATAGTTTCTTAGTTTCTTAGTTTCTTAGTTTCTTAATTTCTTAGTTTCTTTGTTTCTTAGTTTCTTAGTTTCCTAGATTCTTAGTTTCTTAGTTTCTTAGTTTCTTAGTTTCTTAGTTTCTTAGTTTCTTAGTTTCTTAGTTTCTTAGTTTCTTAGTTTCTTAGTTTCTTAGTTTCTTAGTTTCTTAGTTTCTTAGTTTCTTAGTTTCTTAGTTTCTTAGTTTCTTAGTTTCTTAGTTTCTTAGTTTCTTAGTTTCTTAGTTTCTTAGTTTCTTAGTTTCTTAGTTTCTTAGTTTCTTAGTTTCTTAGTTTCTTAGTTTCTTAGTTTCTTAGTTTCTTAGTTTCTTAGTTTCTTAGTTTCTTAGTTTCTTAGTTTCTTAGTTTCTTAGTTTCTTAGTTTCTTAGTTTCTTAGTTTCTTAGTTTCTTAGTTTCTTAGTTTCTTAGTTTCTTAGTTTCTTAGTTTCTTAGTTTCTTAGTTTCTTAGTTTCTTAGTTTCTTAGTTTCTTAGTTTCTTAGTTTCTTAGTTTCTTAGTTTCTTAGTTTCTTAGTTTCTTAGTTTCTTAGTTTCTTAGTTTCTTAGTTTCTTAGTTTCTTAGTTTCTTAGTTTCTCAGTTTCTTAGTTTCTCAGTTTCTTAGTTTCTTAGTTTCTTAGTTTCTTAGTTTCTTAGTTTCTTAGTTTCTTAGATTCTTAGTTTCTTAGTTTCATAGTTTCTTAGTTTCTTAGTTTCTTAGTTTCTTAGTTTCTTAGTTTCTTAGTTTCTTAGTTTCTTAGTTTCTTAGTTTCTTAGTTTCTTAGTTTCTTAGTTTCTTAGTTTCTTAGTTTCTTAGTTTCTTAGTTTCTTAGTTTCTTAGTTTCTTAGTTTCTTAGTTTCTTAGTTTCTTAGTTTCTTAGTTTCTTAGTTTCTTAGTTTCTTAGTTTCTTAGTTTCTTAGTTTCTCATTTTCTTAGTTTCTTAGTTTCTTAGTTTCTTAGTTTCTTAGTTTCTTAGTTTCTTAGTTTCTTAGTTTCTTAGTTTCTTAGCTTCTTAGTTTCTTAGTTTCTTAGTTTCTTAGTTTCTTATTTTCTTAGTTTCTTAGTTTCTTAGTTTCTTAGTTTCTTAGTTTCTTAGTTTCTTAGTTTCTTAGTTTCTTAGTTTATTAGTTTCTTAGTTTCTTAGTTTCTTAGTTTCTTAGTTTCTTAGTTTCTTATTTTCTTAGTTTCTTAGTTTCTTAGTTTCTTAGTTTCTTAGCTTCTTAGTTTCTTAGTTTCTTAGTTTCTTAGTTTCTTATTTTCTTAGTTTCTTAGTTTCTTAGTTTCTTAGTTTCTTTGTTTCTTAGTTTCTTAGTTTCTTAGTTTCTTAGTTTCTTAGTTTCTTAGTTTCATAGTTTCTTAGTTTCTTAGTTTCTTAGTTTCTTAGTTTCTTAGTTTCTTAATTTCTTAGTTTCTTTGTTTCTTAGTTTCTTAGTTTCTTAGTTTCTTAGTTTCTTAGTTTCTTAGTTTCTTAGTTTCTTAGTTTCTTAGTTTCTTAGTTTCTTAGTTTCTTAGTATCTTAGTTTCTTAGTTTCTTAGTTTCTTTGTTTCTTAGTTTCTTAGTTTCTTAGTTTCTTAGTTTCTTAGTTTCATAGTTTCTTAGTTTCTTAGTTTCTTAGTTTCTTAGTTTCTTAGTTTCTTAGTTTCTTAGTTTCTTAGTTTCTTAGTTTGTTCGTTTCTTAGTTTCTTAGTTTCTTAGTTTCTTAGTTTCTTAGTTTCTTAGTTTCTTAGTATCTTAGTTTCTTAGTTTCTTAGTTTCTTAGTTTCTTAGTTTCTTAGTTTCTTAGTTTCTTAGTTTCTTAGTTTCTTAGTTTCTTAGTTTCTTAGTTCCTTAGTTTGTCAGTTTGTTCGTTTCTTAGTTTGTCAGTTTGTTCGTTTCTTAGTTTGTTCGTTTCTTAGTTTCTTAGTTTCTTAGTTTCTTAGTTTCATAGTTTCTTAGTTTCTTAGTTTCTTAGTTTCTTAGATTCTTAATTTCTTAGTTTCTTAGTTTCTTAGTTTCTTAGTTTGTCAGTTTGTCAGTTTGTCAGTTTGTTCGTTTCTTAGTTTCTTAGTTTATTAGTTTCTTAGTTTCTTAGTTTCTTTGTTTCTTAGTTTCTTAGTTTCTTAGTTTCTTAGTTTCTTAGTTTCTTAGTTTCATAGTTTCTTAGTTTCTTAGTTTCTTAGTTTCTTAGTTTCTTAATTTCTTAGTTTCTTTGTTTCTTAGTTTCTTAGTTTCTTAGATTCTTAGTTTCTTAGTTTCTTAGTTTCTTAGTTTCTTAGTTTCTTAGTTTCTTAGTTTCTTAGTTTCTTAGTTTCTTAGTTTCTTAGATTCTTAGTTTCTTAGTTTCTTAGTTTCTTAGTTTCTTAGTTTCTTAGTTTCTTAGTTTCTTAGTTTCTTAGTTTCTTAGTTTCATAGTTTCTTAGTTTCTTAGTTTCTTAGTTTCTTAGTTTCTTAGTTTCTTAGTTTCTTAGTTTCTTAGTTTCTTTTATTTTCTTAGTTTCTTAGTTTCTTAGTTTCTTAGTTTCTTAGTTTCTTAGTTTCTTAGTTTCTTAGTTTCTTAGTTTCTTAGTTTCTTAGCTTCTTAGTTTCTTAGCTTCTTAGTTTCTTAGTTTCTTAGTTTCTTAGTTTCTTAGTTTCTTAGTTTCTTAGTTTCATAGATTCTTAGTTTCATAGTTTCTTAGTTTCTTAGTTTCTTAGTTTCTTAGTTTCTTAGTTTCTTAGTTTCTTAGTTTCTTAGTTTCTTAGTTTCTTAGTTTCTTAATTTCTTAGTTTCTTTGTTTCTTAGTTTCTTAGTTTCTTAGTTTCTTAGTTTCTTAGTTTCTTAGTTTCTTAGATTCTTAGTTTCTTAGATTCTTAGTTTCTTAGTTTCTTAGTTTCTTAGTTTCTTAGTTTCTTAGTTTCTTAGTTTCTTAGTTTCTTAGTTTCTTAGTTTCTTAGTTTCTTAGTTTCATAGTTTCTTAGTTTCTTAGTTTCTTAGATTCTTAGTTTCTTAGTTTCTTAGTTTCTTAGTTTCTTAGTTTCTTAGTTTCTTAGTTTCTTAGTTTCTTAGTTTCTTAGTTTCTTAGTTTCTCATTTTCTTAGTTTCTTAGTTTCTTAGTTTCTTAGTTTCTTAGTTTCTTAGTTTCTTAGTTTCTTAGTTTCTTAGTTTCTTAGCTTCTTAGTTTCTTAGTTTCTTAGTTTCTTAGTTTCTTATTTTCTTAGTTTCTTAGTTTCTTAGTTTCTTAGTTTCTTAGTTTCTTAGTTTCTTAGTTTCTTAGTTTCTTAGTTTCTTAGTTTCTTAGTTTCTTAGTTTCTTAGTTTGTCAGTTTGTCAGTTTGTCAGTTTGTTCGTTTCTTAGTTTCTTAGTTTATTAGTTTCTTAGTTTCTTAGTTTCTTTGTTTCTTAGTTTCTTAGTTTCTTAGTTTCTTAGTTTCTTAGTTTCATAGTTTCTTAGTTTCTTAGTTTCTTAGTTTCTTAATTTCTTAGTTTCTTTGTTTCTTAGTTTCTTAGTTTCTTAGTTTCTTAGTTTCTTAGTATCTTAGTTTCTTAGTTTCTTAGTTTCTTAGTTTCTTAGTTTCTTAGTTTCTTAGTTTCTTAGTTTCTTAGTTTCTTAGTTTCTTAGTTTCTTAGTTTCTTAGTTCCTTAGTTTGTCAGTTTGTTCGTTTCTTAGTTTGTCAGTTTGTTCGTTTCTTAGCTTGTTCGTTTCTTAGTTTCTTAGTTTCTTAGTTTCTTAGTTTCATAGTTTCTTAGTTTCTTAGTTTCTTAGTTTCTTAGATTCTTAATTTCTTAGTTTCTTAGTTTCTTAGTTTCTTAGTTTGTCAGTTTGTCAGTTTGTCAGTTTGTTCGTTTCTTAGTTTCTTAGTTTATTAGTTTCTTAGTTTCTTAGTTTCTTTGTTTCTTAGTTTCTTAGTTTCTTAGTTTCTTAGTTTCTTAGTTTCTTAGTTTCATAGTTTCTTAGTTTCTTAATTTCTTAGTTTCTTTGTTTCTTAGTTTCTTAGTTTCTTAGATTCTTAGTTTCTTAGTTTCTTAGTTTCTTAGTTTCTTAGTTTCTTAGTTTCTTAGTTTCTTAGTTTCTTAGTTTCTTAGTTTCTTAGTTTCTTAGTTTCTTAGTTTCTTAGTTTCTTAGTTTCTTAGTTTCTTAGTTTCTTAGTTTCTTAGTTTCTTAGTTTCTTAGTTTCTTAGTTTCTTAGTTTCTTAGTTTCTTAGTTTCTTAGTTTCTTAGTTTCTTAGTTTCTTAGTTTCTTAGTTTCTTAGTTTCTTAGTTTCATAGTTTCTTAGTTTCTTAGTTTCTTAAATTCTTAGTTTCTTAGTTTCTTAGTTTCTTAGTTTCTTAGTTTCTTAGTTTCTTAGTTTCTTAGTTTCTTAGTTTCTTAGTTTCTTAGTTTCTCATTTTCTTAGTTTCTTAGTTTCTTAGTTTCTTAGTTTCTTAGTTTCTTAGTTTCTTAGTTTCTTAGTTTCTTAGTTTCTTAGCTTCTTAGTTTCTTAGTTTCTTAGTTTCTTAGTTTCTTATTTTCTTAGTTTCTTAGTTTCTTAGTTTCTTAGTTTCTTAGTTTCTTAGTTTCTTAGTTTCTTAGTTTCTTAGTTTCTTAGTTTCTTAGTTTCTTAGTTTCTTAGTTTCTTAGTTTCTTAGTTTCTTAGTTTCTTAGTTTCTTAGTTTCTTAGTTTCTTAGTTTCTTAGTTTCTTAGTTTCTTAGTTTCTTAGTTTCTTAGTTTGTCAGTTTGTCAGTTTGTCAGTTTGTTCGTTTCTTAGTTTCTTAGTTTATTAGTTTCTTAGTTTCTTAGTTTCTTTGTTTCTTAGTTTCTTAGTTTCTTAGTTTCTTAGTTTCTTAGTTTCATAGTTTCTTAGTTTCTTAGTTTCTTAGTTTCTTAGTTTCTTAATTTCTTAGTTTCTTTGTTTCTTAGTTTCTTAGTTTCTTAGTTTCTTAGTTTCTTAGTTTCTTAGTTTCTTAGTTTCTTAGTTTCTTAGTTTCTTAGTTTCTTAGTATCTTAGTTTCTTAGTTTCTTAGTTTCTTTGTTTCTTAGTTTCTTAGTTTCTTAGTTTCTTAGTTTCTTAGTTTCATAGTTTCTTAGTTTCTTAGTTTCATAGTTTCTTAGTATCTTAGTTTCTTAGTTTCTTAGTTTCTTAGTTTCTTAGTTTCTTAGTTTCTTAGTTTCTTAGTTTCTTAGTTTCTTAGTTTCTTAGTTTCTTAGTTTCTTAGTTTCTTAGTTTCTTAGTTTCTTAGTTTCTTAGTTTCTTAGTTTCTTAGTTTCTCATTTTCTTAGTTTCTTAGTTTCTTAGTTTCTTAGTTTCTTAGTTTCTTAGTTTCTTAGTTTCTTAGTTTCTTAGTTTCTTAGCTTCTTAGTTTCTTAGTTTCTTAGTTTGTCAGTTTGTCAGTTTGTCAGTTTGTTCGTTTCTTAGTTTCTTAGTTTATTAGTTTCTTAGTTTCTTAGTTTCTTTGTTTCTTAGTTTCTTAGTTTCTTAGTTTCTTAGTTTCTTAGTTTCTTAGTTTCATAGTTTCTTAGTTTCTTAGTTTCTTAGTTTCTTAATTTCTTAGTTTCTTTGTTTCTTAGTTTCTTAGTTTCTTAGATTCTTAGTTTCTTAGTTTCTTAGTTTCTTAGTTTCTTAGTTTCTTAGTTTCTTAGTTTCTTAGTTTCTTAGTTTCTTAGTTTCTTAGTTTCTTAGTTTCTTAGTTTCTTAGTTTCTTAGTTTCTTAGTTTCTTAGTTTCTTAGTTTCTTAGTTTCTTAGTTTCTTAGTTTCTTAGTTTCTTAGTTTCTTAGTTTCTTAGTTTCTTAGTTTCTTAGTTTCTTAGTTTCTTAGTTTCTTAGTTTCTTAGTTTCTTAGTTTCTTAGTTTCTTAGTTTCTTAGTTTCTTAGTTTCTTAGTTTCTTAGTTTCTTAGTTTCTTAGTTTCTTAGTTTCTTAGTTTCTTAGTTTCTTAGTTTCTTAGTTTCTTAGTTTCTTAGTTTCTTAGTTTCTTAGTTTCTTAGTTTCTTAGTTTCTTAGTTTCTTAGTTTCTTAGTTTCTTAGTTTCTTAGTTTCTTAGTTTCTTAGTTTCTTAGTTTCTTAGTTTCTTAGTTTCTTAGTTTCTTAGTTTCTCAGTTTCTTAGTTTCTTAGTTTCTTAGTTTCTTAGTTTCTTAGTTTCTTAGTTTCTTAGTTTCTTAGTTTCTTAGTTTCTTAGTTTCTTAGTTTCTTAGTTTCTTAGTTTCTTAGTTTCTTAGTTTCTTAGTTTCTTAGTTTCTTAGTTTCTTAGTTTCTTAGTTTCTTAGTTTCATAGTTTCTTAGTTTCTTAGTTTCTTAGTTTCTTAGTTTCTTAGATTCTTAATTTCTTAGTTTCTTAGTTTCTTAGTTTCTTAGTTTGTCAGTTTGTCAGTTTGTCAGTTTGTTCGTTTCTTAGTTTCTTAGTTTATTAGTTTCTTAGTTTCTTAGTTTCTTTGTTTCTTAGTTTCTTAGTTTCTTAGTTTCTTAGTTTCTTAGTTTCTTAGTTTCTTAGTTTCATAGTTTCTTAGTTTCTTAGTTTCTTAGTTTCTTAGTTTCTTAATTTCTTAGTTTCTTTGTTTCTTAGTTTCTTAGTTTCTTAGATTCTTAGTTTCTTAGTTTCTTAGTTTCTTAGTTTCTTAGTTTCTTAGTTTCTTAGTTTCTTAGTTTCTTAGTTGCTTAGTTTCTTAGTTTCTTAGTTTCTTAGTTTCTTAGTTTCTTAGTTTCTTAGTTTCTTAGTTTCTTAGTTTCTTAGTTTCTTAGTTTCTTAGTTTCTTAGTTTCTTAGTTTCTTAGTTTCTTAGTTTCTTAGTTTCTTAGTTTCTTAGTTTCTTAGTTTCTTAGTTTCTTAGTTTCTTAGTTTCTTAGTTTCTTAGTTTCTTAGTTTCTTAGTTTCTTAGTTTCTTAGTTTCTTAGTTTCTCAGTTTCTTAGTTTCTTAGTTTCTTAGTTTCTTAGTTTCTTAGTTTCTTAGTTTCTTAGTTTCTTAGTTTCTTAGTTTCATAGTTTCTTAGTTTCTTAGTTTCTTAGTTTCTTAGTTTCTTAGTTTCTTAGTTTCTTGGTTTCTTGGTTTCTTAGTTTCTTAGTTTCTTAGTTTCTTAGTTTCTTAGTTTCTTAGTTTCTTAGTTTCTTAGTTTCTTAGTTTCTTAGTTTCTTAGTTTCTTAGTTTCTTAGTTTCTTAGTTTCTTAGTTTCTTAGTTTCTTAGTTTCTTAGTTTCTTAGTTTCTTAGTTTCTTAGTTTCTTAGTTTCTTAGTTTCTTAGTTTCTTAGTTTCATAGTTTCTTAGTTTCTTAGTTTCTTAGATTCTTAGTTTCTTAGTTTCTTAGTTTCTTAGTTTCTTAGTTTCTTAGTTTCTTAGTTTCTTAGTTTCTTAGTTTCTTAGTTTCTTAGTTTCTCATTTTCTTAGTTTCTTAGTTTCTTAGTTTCTTAGTTTCTTAGTTTCTTAGTTTCTTAGTTTCTTAGTTTCTTAGTTTCTTAGCTTCTTAGTTTCTTAGTTTCTTAGTTTCTTAGTTTCTTATTTTCTTAGTTTCTTAGTTTCTTAGTTTCTTAGTTTCTTAGTTTCTTAGTTTCTTAGTTTCTTAGTTTCTTAGTTTCTTAGTTTCTTAGTTTCTTAGTTTCTTAGTTTCTTAGTTTGTCAGTTTGTCAGTTTGTCAGTTTGTTCGTTTCTTAGTTTCTTAGTTTATTAGTTTCTTAGTTTCTTAGTTTCTTTGTTTCTTAGTTTCTTAGTTTCTTAGTTTCTTAGTTTCTTAGTTTCATAGTTTCTTAGTTTCTTAGTTTCTTAGTTTCTTAATTTCTTAGTTTCTTTGTTTCTTAGTTTCTTAGTTTCTTAGTTTCTTAGTTTCTTAGTATCTTAGTTTCTTAGTTTCTTAGTTTCTTAGTTTCTTAGTTTCTTAGTTTCTTAGTTTCTTAGTTTCTTAGTTTCTTAGTTTCTTAGTTTCTTAGTTTCTTAGTTTCTTAGTTTCTTAGTTTCTTAGTTTCTTAGTTTCTTAGTTTCTTAGTTTCTTAGTTTCTTAGTTTCTTAGTTTCTTAGTTTCTTAGTTTCTTAGTTTCTTAGTTTCATAGTTTCTTAGTTTCTTAGTTTCTTAAATTCTTAGTTTCTTAGTTTCTTAGTTTCTTAGTTTCTTAGTTTCTTAGTTTCTTAGTTTCTTAGTTTCTTAGTTTCTTAGTTTCTTAGTTTCTTAGTTTCTCATTTTCTTAGTTTCTTAGTTTCTTAGTTTCTTAGTTTCTTAGTTTCTTAGTTTCTTAGTTTCTTAGTTTCTTAGTTTCTTAGCTTCTTAGTTTCTTAGTTTCTTAGTTTCTTAGTTTCTTATTTTCTTAGTTTCTTAGTTTCTTAGTTTCTTAGTTTCTTAGTTTCTTAGTTTCTTAGTTTCTTAGTTTCTTAGTTTCTTAGTTTCTTAGTTTCTTAGTTTCTTAGTTTCTTAGTTTCTTAGTTTCTTAGTTTCTTAGTTTCTTAGTTTCTTAGTTTCTTAGTTTCTTAGTTTCTTAGTTTCTTAGTTTCTTAGTTTCTTAGTTTCTTAGTTTCTTAGTTTGTCAGTTTGTCAGTTTGTCAGTTTGTTCGTTTCTTAGTTTCTTAGTTTATTAGTTTCTTAGTTTCTTAGTTTCTTTGTTTCTTAGTTTCTTAGTTTCTTAGTTTCTTAGTTTCTTAGTTTCATAGTTTCTTAGTTTCTTAGTTTCTTAGTTTCTTAGTTTCTTAATTTCTTAGTTTCTTTGTTTCTTAGTTTCTTAGTTTCTTAGTTTCTTAGTTTCTTAGTTTCTTAGTTTCTTAGTTTCTTAGTTTCTTAGTTTCTTAGTTTCTTAGTATCTTAGTTTCTTAGTTTCTTAGTTTCTTTGTTTCTTAGTTTCTTAGTTTCTTAGTTTCTTAGTTTCTTAGTTTCATAGTTTCTTAGTTTCTTAGTTTCATAGTTTCTTAGTATCTTAGTTTCTTAGTTTCTTAGTTTCTTAGTTTCTTAGTTTCTTAGTTTCTTAGTTTCTTAGTTTCTTAGTTTCTTAGTTTCTTAGTTTCTTAGTTTCTTAGTTTCTTAGTTTCTTAGTTTCTTAGTTTCTTAGTTTCTTAGTTTCTTAGTTTCTTAGTTTCTCATTTTCTTAGTTTCTTAGTTTCTTAGTTTCTTAGTTTCTTAGTTTCTTAGTTTCTTAGTTTCTTAGTTTCTTAGTTTCTTAGCTTCTTAGTTTCTTAGTTTCTTAGTTTGTCAGTTTGTCAGTTTGTCAGTTTGTTCGTTTCTTAGTTTCTTAGTTTATTAGTTTCTTAGTTTCTTAGTTTCTTTGTTTCTTAGTTTCTTAGTTTCTTAGTTTCTTAGTTTCTTAGTTTCTTAGTTTCATAGTTTCTTAGTTTCTTAGTTTCTTAGTTTCTTAATTTCTTAGTTTCTTAGTTTCTTAGTTTCTTAGTTTCTTAGTTTCTTAGTTTCTTAGTTTCTCAGTTTCTTAGTTTCTTAGTTTCTTAGTTTCTTAGTTTCTTAGTTTCTTAGTTTCTTAGTTTCTTAGTTTCTTAGTTTCTTAGTTTCTTAGTTTCTTAGTTTCTTAGTTTCTTAGTTTCTTAGTTTCTTAGTTTCTTAGTTTCTTAGTTTCTTAGTTTCTTAGTTTCTTAGTTTCATAGTTTCTTAGTTTCTTAGTTTCTTAGTTTCTTAGTTTCTTAGATTCTTAATTTCTTAGTTTCTTAGTTTCTTAGTTTCTTAGTTTGTCAGTTTGTCAGTTTGTCAGTTTGTTCGTTTCTTAGTTTCTTAGTTTATTAGTTTCTTAGTTTCTTAGTTTCTTTGTTTCTTAGTTTCTTAGTTTCTTAGTTTCTTAGTTTCTTAGTTTCTTAGTTTCATAGTTTCTTAGTTTCTTAGTTTCTTAGTTTCTTAGTTTCTTAATTTCTTAGTTTCTTTGTTTCTTAGTTTCTTAGTTTCTTAGATTCTTAGTTTCTTAGTTTCTTAGTTTCTTAGTTTCTTAGTTTCTTAGTTTCTTAGTTTCTTAGTTTCTTAGTTGCTTAGTTTCTTAGTTTCTTAGTTTCTTAGTTTCTTAGTTTCTTAGTTTCTTAGTTTCTTAGTTTCTTAGTTTCTTAGTTTCTTAGTTTCTTAGTTTCTTAGTTTCTTAGTTTCTTAGTTTCTTAGTTTCTTAGTTTCTTAGTTTCTTAGTTTCTTAGTTTCTTAGTTTCTTAGTTTCTTAGTTTCTTAGTTTCTTAGTTTCTTAGTTTCTTAGTTTCTTAGTTTCTTAGTTTCTTAGTTTCTCAGTTTCTTAGTTTCTTAGTTTCTTAGTTTCTTAGTTTCTTAGTTTCTTAGTTTCTTAGTTTCTTAGTTTCTTAGTTTCTTAGTTTCATAGTTTCTTAGTTTCTTAGTTTCTTAGTTTCTTAGTTTCTTAGTTTCTTGGTTTCTTGGTTTCTTAGTTTCTTAGTTTCTTAGTTTCTTAGTTTCTTAGTTTCTTAGTTTCTTAGTTTCTTAGTTTCTTAGTTTCTTAGTTTCTTAGTTTCTTAGTTTCTTAGTTTCTTAGTTTCTTAGTTTCTTAGTTTCTTAGTTTCTTAGTTTCTTAGTTTCTTAGTTTCATAGTTTCTTAGTTTCTTAGTTTCTTAGTTTCTTAGTTTCTTAGTTTCTTAGTTTCTTAGTTTCTTAGTTTCTTAGTTTCTTAGTTTCTTAGTTTCTTAGTTTCTTAGTTTCTTAGTTTCTTAGTTTCTTAGTTTCTTAGTTTCTTAGTTTCTTAGTTTCTTAGTTTCTTAGTTTCTTAGTTTCTTAGTTTCTTAGTTTCTTAGTTTCTTAGTTTCTTAGTTTCTTAGTTTCTTAGTTTCTTAGTTTCTTAGTTTCTTAGTTTCTTAGTTTCTTAGTTTCTTAGTTTCTTAGTTTCTTAGTTCCTTAGTTTGTCAGTTTGTTCGTTTCTTAGTTTGTCAGTTTCTTAGTTTCTTAGTTTCTTAGTTTCTTAGTTTCTTAGTTTCTTAGTTTCTTAGTTTCTTAGTTTCTTAGTTTCTTAGTTTCTTAGTTTCTTAGTTTCTTAGTTTCTTAGTATCTTAGTTTCTTAGTTTCTTAGTTTCTTTGTTTCTTAGTTTCTTAGTTTCTTAGTTTCTTAGTTTCTTAGTTTCATAGTTTCTTAGTTTCTTAGTTTCTTAGTTTCTTAGTTTCTTAGTTTCTTAGTTTCTTAGTATCTTAGTTTCTTAGTTTCTTAGTTTGTTCGTTTCTTAGTTTCTTAGTTTCTTAGTTTCTTAGTTTCTTAGTTTCTTAGTTTCTTAGTATCTTAGTTTCTTAGTTTCTTAGTTTCTTAGTTTCTTAGTTTCTTAGTTTCTTAGTTTCTTAGTTTCTTAGTTTCTTAGTTTCTTAGTTCCTTAGTTTGTCAGTTTGTTCGTTTCTTAGTTTGTCAGTTTGTTCGTTTCTTAGTTTGTTCGTTTCTTAGTTTCTTAGTTTCTTAGTTTCTTAGTTTCATAGTTTCTTAGTTTCTTAGTTTCTTAGTTTCTTAGATTCTTAATTTCTTAGTTTCTTAGTTTCTTAGTTTCTTAGTTTGTCAGTTTGTCAGTTTGTCAGTTTGTTCGTTTCTTAGTTTCGTAGTTTATTAGTTTCTTAGTTTCTTAGTTTCTTTGTTTCTTAGTTTCTTAGTTTCTTAGTTTCTTAGTTTCTTAGTTTCTTAGTTTCTTAGTTTCTTAGTTTCATAGTTTCTTAGTTTCTTAGTTTCTTAGTTTCTTAATTTCTTAGTTTCTTTGTTTCTTAGTTTCTTAGTTTCTTAGATTCTTAGTTTCTTAGTTTCTTATTTTCTTAGTTTCTTAGTTTCTTAGTTTCTTAGTTTCTTAGTTTCTTAGTTTCCTAGTTTCTTAGTTTCTTAGTTTCTTAGTTTCTTAGTTTCTTAGTTTCTTAGTTTCTTAGTTTCTTAGTTTCTTATTTTCTTAGTTTCTTAGTTTCTTAGTTTCTTAGTTTCTTAGTTTCTTAGTTTCTTAGTTTCATAGTTTCTTAGTTTCTTAGTTTCTTAGATTCTTAGTTTCTTAGTTTCTTAGTTTCTTAGTTTCTTAGTTTCTTAGTTTCTTAGTTTCTTAGTTTCTTAGTTTCTTAGTTTCTTAGTTTCTTAGTTTCTCATTTTCTTAGTTTCTTAGTTTCTTAGTTTCTTAGTTTCTTAGTTTCTTAGTTTCTTAGTTTCTTAGTTTCTTAGTTTCTTAGCTTCTTAGTTTCTTAGTTTCTTAGTTTCTTAGTTTCTTATTTTCTTAGTTTCTTAGTTTCTTAGTTTCTTAGTTTCTTAGTTTCTTAGTTTCTTAGTTTCATAGTTTCTTAGTTTCTTAGTTTCTTAGTTTCTTAGTTTCTTAGTTTCTTAGTTTCTTAGTTTCTTAGTTTCTTAGTTTCTTAGTTTCTTAGTTTCTTAGTTTCTTAGTTTCTTAGTTTCTTAATTTCTTAGTTTCTTTGTTTCTTAGTTTCTTAGTTTCTTAGTTTCTTAGTTTCTTAGTTTCTTAGTTTCTTAGTTTCTTAGTTTCTTAGTTTCTTAGTTTCTTAGTTTCTTAGTTTCTTAGTTTCTTAGTTTCTTAGTTTCTTAGTTTCTTAGTTTCTTAGTTTCTTAGTTTCTTAGTTTGTCAGTTTGTCAGTTTGTCAGTTTGTTCGTTTCTTAGTTTCTTAGTTTATTAGTTTCTTAGTTTCTTAGTTTCTTAGTTTCTTAGTTTCTTAGTTTCTTAGTTTCTTAGTTTCTTAGTTTCTTAGTTTCTTAGTTTCTTAGTTTCTTAGTTTCTTAGTTTCTTAGTTTCTTAGTTTCTTAGTTTCTCAGTTTCTTAGTTTCTTAGTTTCTTAGTTTCATAGTTTCTTAGTTTCTTAGTTTCTTAGATTCTTAGTTTCTTAGTTTCTTAGTTTCTTAGTTTCTTAGTTTCTTAGTTTCTTAGTTTCTTAGTTTCTTAGTTTCTTAGTTTCTTAGTTTCTTAGTTTCTTAGTTTCTTAGTTTCTTAGTTTCTTAGCTTCTTAGTTTCTTAGTTTCTTAGTTTCTTAGTTTCTTATTTTCTTAGTTTCTTAGTTTCTTAGTTTCTTAGTTTCTTAGTTTCTTAGTTTCTTAGTTTCTTAGTTTCTTAGTTTCTTAGTTTCTTAGTTTCTTAGTTTCTTAGTTTCTTAGTTTCTTAGTTTCTTAGTTTGTCAGTTTGTCAGTTTGTCAGTTTGTTCGTTTCTTAGTTTCTTAGTTTATTAGTTTCTTAGATTCTTAGTTTCTTTGTTTCTTAGTTTCTTAGTTTCTTAGTTTCTTAGTTTCTTAGTTTCATAGTTTCTTAGTTTCTTAGTTTCTTAGTTTCTTAGTTTCTTAATTTCTTAGTTTCTTTGTTTCTTAGTTTCTTAGTTTCTTAGTTTCTTAGTTTCTTAGTTTCTTAGTTTCTTAGTTTCTTAGTTTCTTAGTATCTTAGTTTCTTAGTTTCTTAGTTTCTTTGTTTCTTAGTTTCTTAGTTTCTTAGTTTCTTAGTTTCTTAGTTTCATAGTTTCTTAGTTTCTTAGTTTCTTAGTTTCTTAGTTTCTTAGTTTCTTAGTTTCTTAGTTTCTTAGTTTGTTCGTTTCTTAGTTTCTTAGTTTCTTAGTTTCTTAGTTTCTTAGTTTCTTAGTTTCTTAGTATCTTAGTTT